>NC_053156.1:149903845-150103845 GCF_016835505.1 Polypterus senegalus | reverse complement strand
GAATATTGTACATAAAGTTTGAGGAACTGATGTTTAACATTGCTCTTCCTGAATACTATGTAATAATGTTCCAGTTTGACATTTAATCAGCTATGTTCATATATGAATTCCATTTGTTTTGGGGACTTATTGTATTTAATTCTGTTTAAATACCACACACACTTACATATACACATTGTAAGACGCTAGGGGTCGCTGTCACCCCTTAAACCCAATAGACACACTGAAGACAGGGTAAAATCAATAAGAAGATCTTTAATTCTTTTTCTTCTTATTATAGTGCCCAGAAGCACCTCTGCCACCATAAACAAGCAAAAAACAATACTAATAATACAATAAATCCACACAAATCTCTCCTCCACATCTCCCAGCATGCTTTGTCCTCTACCACCCCAACTCTAGCTCGCTTGCTGGGTCTTCCGTAGTCCTTTATATAGTCCGAGTCAGATGGATGACTTGAGGTTTTCTTCAACCCGGAAGTACTTTGGGGCTTCCTACTTCGTGACATGGGAGTACTTCTTGGCTTTGTGGGAAATACAAATCCCCAGATCTTTCTGCAGCATCTCCTTGTGGTACCCACAGTGCCTAACAAGGCTGTGATGCCGAACTACAGATTCCATGATGCCCTGAAGGGAATCTGAGGTCCCGCTATGCTGCAGGGAACTCGCCATCTATCGTCTTAGGGGAGGTAGTGTTCCACAGTAGCCTTCCCTCATGCTTCTCATCCCAGCCGGGTTGAGCAGCTGACTGTCCACCACAACATCTATTAAAGTTCTTGAGGTAAGCATGAAAAAAGGTGAAACTACTCTCTGGTGTGCTGCGGTTCTTTCTTGCCTAAGAATTAGGCCAGCAGGTGTACAGTCAGCACAGTAGCGTACAACTGTCCCTCACAAACATAGTCTGTTCCAACTCTGCTTTAAGAAAGACAGAGGAGTTTTCAGTAATCAACAGAATTTGGGACACCTGTGCAAATTGTTTGCTTCAAGTTGCAAGGCTTAATTTACTTTAATTGCCACAGAACATTTTTCGGTTGTAACCAGTTAGTTGTTCCTTGAAGAAGGCCCATTTGTAATATTCAGAAATTTCCTTTTTTTCAATTTTTGCTAACCTAAACTTTAAATTTAGATCTCCGGCAGTTTACTGCTTACCTTTTCACGAATTTTAAGTAATTCATCGCATGTAGACCAATTAAATTTGAAGAAAAACTGGAAAAAGAGGTATTGTAAAACGATATACCTATACATGTATATAGATTGAGGAATAGCATGAAACTTCCTCAGAAAGGGGACCTTATTCAAAATGTTGAAATGGAGACCAAACTATGTTGGCAGCAAAATACGCTGAAATATTTTGCTGCTTTTCTATGTCAGTTATTACTTTTTGCTGATTTTATATGTGAAGTTATCAATCACCCTTTTGGCAACCAAAATTGTTGGACCTGTCGCAATTCTGAATTTAACAGGTTGTGTAGTGGAAAGGTGGTTGGACATCCATCTTAGCATTATTCTGGTGTTTTTTTTTCTGTACACTGATCTAATCAGAAAGCAGACAAATGCTGAGGTGATAATAAATTAAAATTATTGATAATGAATAAATACAAATAAAATGGGGGTTTGCATGTGAGCGGTTGCTGCTATGGGTTAACACCATTTCCGGTGCTGTCACCTGCCTAACACTCTGCCACAAGAATAGGTTCCAGTCCTCTAACACCCTAATTTAGATTGATTCAGTCCGGTATTACAATGATACCCTTTTTTTTGCATGCAGCTATGGAATAAAAACCATGGCAGGAACAAGTGGGTAAAATACAAGTTCTACAGCCTGGTATATTATTCTTTTATTATAAACATCAACAGAGAAACAGAATAACATTACATATTGTATATTTATATTTACATTTACATTATGTACCCATCTATTCAGGTTTTGTTTGCACATTAAGCATGTATCCTTTGAAAGTTTTGCAGAAACAGGCTTTATATTTTGCTGAGTAAGTGAATGGTTATCTAAGCATTAGATAGGGTGATATTAAAACTATTTCAAAGAAGAAGCAGCAGCAATCACTCTTCACATCATGCAGAACTGCAACAGTATACGCATGCAGATAAGTGACAAGAATTTATGTGTGGAATTTTATCTAAAAGCTTGGGTTTCTAAAATGAGAGTGAAAAAAAAAACAGAATAAAACTTTTCATATCATAAGCTTCAATTTTGAATCTTATCCTAAAATACACAGCACCTTTTGTTCTTATCGTATAGAAAAGATATTGCAAATTTTCAAAACAAATTTTCTAATAAATAAATGAGCTCATAGTCAACCTGAAAACCTATTTAAATAAAGCTAAACCTTTAGGTGAAATAAATGTAGTTTATGAAAGTATATGTATATACCAGGCAAAGCATGTTTATTCTTTTTTATCTTAAAAGACAAAATATTTTTTTTACACAAAATGAGGCTAGATTCTTATACAAACTTAGTACAGGCTCACTATTTTCTTCTTTCATGTCATTTGCAAATTATCTACATGCAAGTCACACCATGAACAACCGAGTTGTTTATTTGTATACCCATCTTTAGCGTATTTAAGATTGATTAAACCAAATTCCTTTAAAAAACAAGGTTGTATCAGCTGAACTTTGCAGTCAAAGAAAAGAATTTTAACACAGAGATCAAAATGAAATGTTGCACATAATAATGATCAGGTTATTGTATGATTAGATTTTAATGTTTACTAAACGTGTCAAGGAACTGAGTTTATGCTCAGTGTATAATGCATCCCTTTGCATTTTTATTCCGTGATCTCCAAGTTGAAACTATAAGGCCATTATCTAGGCATGAAATACAGTTTTATGACTATTGGATTGCTAAGAGTATTTTGAGAGGCAGTCTGAAGCATTAGAAAATGCTGGATTTCATCTGTGCTCTAAACATTAGTGTTTTGCTGTGTTTAACACACCAAAGTTTGCCTGTGCCAATTTTCTCTCATATTCCCTTATAATCTTGGGATAGGCATTTGGTTCTTTTAAAATCAGCTAAATGTTTATGTCTTAGAAATGCATTTGTAACTTGGCATTAAAAGTTAAGGTAGAAGTAAAGAGCCCATAGGAAATGTTTACTGCTTAAGTGTTGATCCTTGAGGGCTTGTGAGACTTAAAAGGGATTCTCACTTATGTTCTTTTAGGAAATATAGCATTAGATAGAAAGGAGTCATTAGATTTAACTGAGGTAAAAGGAGTCAAAATTGATCATTTGGTTTGAAAAGCATATTACATTTATGAAATCTCTTTCTAATCTTGTTTTTATATATTTTTAGACTTCATATTGTTTCTTTTAATTTATCCAAGGTGACTTACAACATGTAAGATATGACTGAGAACTGCTTGTCTTTAAACACAGATAAAACAGAGATGTTAATTGTTGGAGGGAATGACGCTGATCACAGCAATATTCTGTTATTGTTTAACTCAGCTGGAATCACCATTAATTTTACTCAATCAGCCCGCAGTCTAGGAATTATATTTGACTCTAGCATGTCATTTAAAGCGCATATTACAAAGTTGTCCAAATCATGTTTCTTCCATCTTAAAAATCTTGGGAAATTAAGGCACTTTCTAAATAAACAGGATTGTGAGAAATTAATTCATGCATTTATTTCTAGTAGTAAGCTGTTCTTTATACAGCCTCCAGTTAATCTAAAATGCTGCTGCAAGAATTATTACAAGAACAAGAAAATACGAACACACATCTCCAGTTTAAGTTATGTTTAGGGCAGATTTCAAAATCCTCCTTTTAACACATAAAGCATTAAATGGCCAAGGTCCGGCTTACTTTTCTGAACTTATCATGACTTACAAACCAGGGCGCACATTAAAATCTCAAGATGCCGGTCTGCTTATGATTCCAAGAATGAATAAAATAACAGTGGGAGGTCGAGCTTTTAGTTACAGGGCCTCTAAACTGTGGAATGGTCTGCCTGCTACTAGAAATGCCCCTTCTGTCTCAGCTTTTAAATCCCGGCTAAAGACTCACTACTTCAGTTTAGCATATCCTGACTAGAGCTGCTGACTAACTATACAGACTGCATCTCTGTTGTTAGTCATTAGCACTAAAACATAAGTAACATGATAGTTATGATTTGTTACTAACCCTCACCTATTCTGTTTCTCTTCTCGGTACTCAAATGTGGCACTTGGTGCAAAGGCCCACCTGCCAAGTTGTTTTGCCTGCCTAAGGTAAAGTCATCCCTGATGGAGGATCACAGAAATCGTGGGAAAGAGGGGTCCTTTCGTCGGATTGGCTGGCCCAGCGCTGTTTCAGCTGTGGAATGGCCAAATGGGGAAGGCAACTTGATGGATGAGGTCTCCAGGACTCTAAACAAATCCAAATCATATTATGTGATATCATCTACTGTTAAATTCTTCTCCATACTTCTAAAATTTTTATTTTTATACTGTATTGAGGATTTGTTCTGTTCTGTGTATTGTACTGTATTGTATTGACCCCCTTCCTTTTGACACCCACTGCATACCCAGCCTACCTGGAAAGGGTTCTGTTTTTGAACTGCCTTTCCCCAGGTTTCTTCCATTTTTTCCCTACTGGGGTTTTTTTGGGAGTTTTTCCTTGTCTTCTTAGAGAGTCAAGCCTGGTGGGCTGTCAAGAGGCAGGGCCTGTTAAAGCCCATTGTGGCACTTCTTGTGTGATTTTGGGCTATACAAAAATAAATTGTATTGTACTGGTTACATTTTTTTGGTTTATCCAATTGGACGACAGGCAGGTGAAGTGATTTGCATAAGGTCACAGAGTGTCAGCAGTGCAATTTGAACCCACAACCTCAGGGAAGGAAGTCTGTCATCTTAACTACTATGCCATACCACCTGCCTTTTCTTCAAAATGAATATGCCCCTTTATAAAATAGAACAACTAATAGTATCATTCAGAAGCACGTTTTGTAATCATAGAAAAGTGTTTTATTACCACAGATAACTGCCCTTACATTTCACAGTATATTACTGAGCACACAGTGCAAATACTTTCATATTGCAAAAAGAAAAAATGTTAAGACATCTTTGTGACTTTGCTGAGATCTCTACTGAAAATGAAGAGGGGCCAATTGTGGGAATACTGAAGAGAAAAATCTGAGAAGCAGGAGATGCTTAAAATGTCTCCATTTTATTTCTTTCAGAACTCATTGTTGGCTAGGAGAAATCAAAAAGATATTAAGGAGACCTCTTTTATGGCTTTTCATTCCTATGGGAGATGTTATGGACTTATGGACCTAAACTTCAGATTGCACATTAACCATTTTTTCATTTAAGGAACATTGCACAAGTTAGACCTCTTAACATCATAAGATACAGAGAAATACGTTCATACTTTTATTTTTAGCTGACTAGATTACAGTAATGCACTCTTAAGAGGACTACCTAAGAAAGATCAACCAGGTGCAGTTACTTCAAAATGCAGCAGACAGAATCTTAGCCAGCAAAAGAAAATCTGAGCACATCTCACCAGATTTACCATTGTTACTTTGGTTACAAATTTTATAGAATTCATTTAAAAATACAATACAGTACAATGTATTTTTGTATAGTCCAAAATCACACAAGGATTGCTGCAATGAGCTTTAACATGCCCTGTCTTTTCACATCTAATAGTGCAATATAAATATTACAAGTACAGAGCAAAATAAAAGAACAGATGATATCACATAATATGATTCAGAGTCCTGGAGATCTCGGCCATCAAGCTGCCTCCCCCTATTGGTCATTCCATAGCTGAGTCAGTGGTGGACTAGCCAATTTGATGAAAGGACCCCTCTACATGATGATTCCTATGAGCCTCCATCAAAGATAACTTTAGTTTAGGCAGGCAAAACAACTTGGCAGTAGGGCAGTGGCACCAAGTGCCACATTTGAGTACTGAGAAAAGAAACAGAATAGGTAATGGTTAGTATCCAATTATAACTATCATATTACTTATGTTTTAATGCTAATGTCTAGCAATAGAGATTCAGCCTGTACAGTTAATTAGCAGATTTAGTCAGGATATGTTAACTGAAGTAGTGAACTCCCACTGTTATTTTATTAATCCTTGGAATCATAAGCAGACCAGCATCTTGAGATTTTAATATGGGCTCTGGTTTGTAAGTCATGATAAGCTCAGATAAGTAAGCTGGATCTTGGCCATTTACAGCTTTATATGTTAAAAGGAGGACTTTTAAATCTGCATTAAACGTACCTGGGAGCCAGTGTAAGGATTTAACAACTGGAGTTATGTGTTCATATTTCCGTGTTCTTGTAATAATTCTTGTAGCAGCATTAAATTAAATTAAATTAAAATTCTGGTGTAGCCAAACCCTGTGCCTAACAAACTCAACTCAACTCCACTGCCGTCTCCTGGCACTCCATCCTTTAAAAGGGTATTTTATTAACAAATAATAACATCAGAAGGGGATAACCTCAAGCAGATGCAATATAAGAAATAAAATGACAGAGCAAAGTTTTTTTCCATAGATGTTCTTCAAGGTGAGTCCTCAGACATAACAATATGAATTAGTTTAAAAACAACTGATAGTTAACATATAGAACCTGACAATTTACACATCCCATGGTGCTTAGAATGCTGGTCACTCTTGCGCCACTCATACTGCAGAGCTCTTATGGTTAAAAATATCTTCACACTTAAGAAATCTTTATCTAAAGCATTGTATGAAATATTGTCATTGCAAAACAGTTATTATCACATTCTCTGCCATTATAGGAAACAATTTGTCTTGTAAAAGTCATTATTAAAACATTCAGAATATTCAATATGTCCCTTTTAAAGATGGAGTTTTATAGGTTTGCCTTCACTTTTATTGTTGCTATATTCTGTTTTTTTATTTTAACATTTACATAGGGACTTTAAAAATGCATTGCAGATGGCATGAATAATATTCTAACAAAACATTTGTAATGGTAATAATGGAATAAATATCACACATTCTAATTTTGTGAGCTATTTTGCATTTCATGTATTGAATGTATTTTAAGCTTCAGTAGTTCATATTCAAAGTTGCTTGCAGTTTTGTCTAGTTTTATATTTGCATTAGGTCATGATTAAAATTTTGCTTGTGCTAAACTTTTTCAACAACATGAGGCAGTACAGAGGTCACTTTTATTTCCTATAAAAGACATGTATGCACATGTAATGCACTTAGATTACAAAAGCTTATAGCAGGGTCATCACATCTTTAGTGGTTCAGAAAATCACCATGAAAAGGTAAAATGCAGCTTATGCAATGCAATTAGTTCGTTGTCCATAATAGATAGCAGGTTGCATAGTGTCCTCCTCTCTGTCACCAGAGAGTCCATTTCCATTCCAACCACAGATCCTGCTTGCCTAATCAGCTTATCAATACAATCTGCATTTCTCTTCTTCAAGCCTAAAGCCTAGCTTTGAAGAGTACTGGCAACCCCAATTGATAGAACATCTGCAGGAGTTTCTTAAAAAGCCTCCTCAGAAAACACAACCAGCTTTGGTCCTTCCTGAACAGAGCTTTTGTGTTCTGTGGCCAGTCCAGCCTGTCATCCAACTGATCTCCAAGGTATTTATAGGTCTTGACCCACTTCACATCGACCCCTTCAGTAGAGACAGGTCTCAGTGGAGGTCTAGGCCTATAGTAGTCCACGGCCATCTCCTTGGTTTTGAAAGTGTTCAACAGCAGTTGCTTTGACTGACACCATCCCATAAAGTCATTTACCAGACTCCTGTACTCCTCCTCCTGTCCACCCGGACACACCCCACAATAGCAATTTTCATCTGAGAACATCTGTACGTGGCATGTCCATGAGTTGTTAATTATTGTCACATTTTGACCTCTAATCTAAACCCCCAAACAATGTCACAACCATGTTTGGAGTCTAAAGAAGAATCTTTAAAACAATCTGAAGTGAAAAGTCATTATGACAGGTTACCCTCCTTGCCTGCCCTCAGCTATGCTACTGTGTACTCTAGTAGCCCTGAGAACAGCTAAAACATAAATAAGGCAATTTTTTTGAGTTGTCCTGGATTCAGGGTTGTAGTGGCAGCATCCCCTGAAGGTTAACAGCATCAGTAATTGTGCTACCGTCATTAATTAGTGTAATTCAGTTGTGACTTGGACAGTATAATGAAAATGCCCCTGTTGATCTGCCTTACAAAATGGAAATGTAATGTAATCTAAGTTTTGGTTTAGTAGAAGCATTTTCCCCACCCTTGCTGCAAAGTCAGTGAGTTAAGATATAAATATCACTTTTATTCTTTTTTCTGTACTGATGGATCAGAATCTACAATTTTTCAGGAGAGATTTAATGCCATTATTCCATAAGCATGCCAATCAACTGATTCCTAGCAGATGCCTTGTAAGTGATGTTCCAGCCCTTATTCTAGACGATTTCACAGTTGCGCTGCTGGATTTTGTTGGCATGATTTGAGCAATCAGAACATTATAGGTATGTTTGTTGTTATGCATGTCAAACCATTACACTGGGGGCACCTTTACGACAGGTTTTGTGTGATGGCACATCTCTGATCAGGAGAAAACAGAATATTATGGGATAAATAGAGTTACTTTGAACGACTGTTGTTTAGCATATAGCTTGTCTTGTAAAGGGATGAGGGCATCCTAAGCCATGTCAGAAAGGTGCACCCAACACTAGGAAAAGCAAGATTTGTGCAACATGTTAATAAAATATGTTTATTGTGCCTAAAATGAATTGCCTAAATAATCCAGAAACAGGCAAATAGCTTTAGATTATTTTCTGTTCTCATTTATGTTTTCTCATCTCTTTGCCTGCTTTCAATACATGGCATGTGCTATAGTAACAGTGTCTCAATCTAAGCAGTTTTATACAGTCATAGTCTGCATATGTCTACTTGATTTAGTTGTAACATAACACTTGAAAAGCAGTAAAACTGATTTTAATATAGGCAGCACATTGAGTTGACTTCCTTCCAATTCTTATGGCATATTTTTATATATAATACACTACCTTGGCTGTTCGTTTGTCTGTCCGGGATTTTAAATCACCTGTAGCTCACAAACTGTTTGACCTATTGACCTGAAATTTTGTACACATATACTACGTGACGTTTACTATTCACCTTCAGGATGATCATTGACCTCTAAGGTTATTCCTCTTTTTATTTTATTTTATTGTAGAATCCACTCTCGGCAACTGCCAGCAGGGCAACTGTGCAGCGCATGTGTACGGGCGCCATTCTCATTCCTATCACCTTCACCATCACTTCCCCTACCTCTTCATATCTTAAATCATTCTTGAGGCAGATTGAAGACTTAAGTGGCAGCTTAATTGAAAAATTATGGAAAGTATACTAAGTAATTGCAACACAAACACTGACTTAATAAGTTTTAACGTGAAAAGATGCCAACGAAAGAAGACAGGAAGTGGACCGCTAGGGTGGAGAAAAGAAGAGCTGCTCAGGAAGCAGCAAGCTCATCAACCTCTGAGCAAATGAACGTTAAACATACAGAGAAAGAGTATAAAAACTATAAATGCTTAAGTCAAGTGTATTTACTGCACGTTATCGTGCAGTGTGCCGTTACTGTATTGTATATTACTGCTGTTGGCCAATTGGAATCTGGGAACTGGAATTGATTTGTTAAACTAATTACCATTAAAAGGAATGTCACATTAGACTTACATTTCTAGTTGGGCCTTGAAAGAATAAACTGAACTTGAACTGAATATTGCAATATAGTATGCCAAGATAAAATGCTCTACTTGATGAACTCATAGTATGCCACAGGAGAACTGAATATCACATATACAGGGTGGTCCAGATCTAATTATGCAATTCTGAAAAGGCGAACACATTGCACCCGCTGTTCGACTGACAACCGTCTCCCCGCCATTTTGGAATGGCAATGCCATTTATCTGCAACAAAAATTATTTTTTGTGAATTCTTTATGTAATAAACTTAATAAGTTATAGTGTAATGAAAATTGCATAATTAGATCTGGACCACCCTATATATCAGCTTAGGCACTGTGCACAAGAATTGGAAGCTCCCTTTTCATGATACACATAAGTGCTGCAATTTCTATTCATCAGGCATATCAGTCAGAACAATCACATAGGTGCTGAGCAACAGCATTTCCAGCATCATTCATCAGTCACTACACATACAGAAAAAGCAACTTAGCTCCAGTCTGAGCCTTTCCAAGCTTGACCGGAATGCTTAAATGTTAATTTTTTTCTGATAGGGTATTGTACAAATGAGTATTATTCCAGTCAAGAAGCATGCTTTTAAGATTGCCAAAGAAGGTATTTTGAGGTAAATGTTAGCCTTTAAATCCACTCTATACATGCTTGTAAAGGTCAGAAACAGTACATATTCCCCAGATTTTAAGAAATGCAATGATTCATAGCATTTTATTGAACCCATACACTGCAACCATCTGTAAAAGGCATTAAACCTTAAAACTAATATTTTAGGCCAGAGTAAAGCTCCAGCAGTGTGAGAACTTGTTTCTGACACAAGGTGATGTTAGCATTTAATATGCTACGAGGAATATCAATGAGCTAAATCTGTGACTCACAGCGCCTTTAGAGTAATGCAGAGGTCAAAAGAGTGCACAGTGAAGTGAGCTGCTGGATAACGTTCCCCAAGTGAACTCAAATTGCCCAGCTTTTATAAGCATCAAGGTTTTGCTTCATGAAGCAAACCGTAGTCAGCATCATGGTCCTCTAAAGCAGAGCATCCTAGTTATTTATTTAAAAGTAGCATGGGTGTCATCAGACCGAATTCTAATAAGGGCTGCAGCTGGACTGAGTACACCTGCATTTACGCCAAAGGACACACTGTTCAGGGTGACTTGGCACACATTCTATGAGTCAGGCTGGAGTTTTACAAAAGCACAATCTAGCAGGATCAGCTATAAATACAGTCCAACAAAATAAAGCTTCATTTAATGAAGGATCTGTACCTATACACAATAAATATACAGTGTAGACTAACAGAAGATATCATTGACAACTGAAAAACACATTTAATTAAGAATAAATCAGATACAAAGGTGTGCAGAGCTCTTAATAATATAACCTTGAGAAGGAAACCTTTAGCATCAAATTTCTCATATAACAAATTAATGAATGCCCAAATCTAACATCAGGTATTAGCACCACCATGTCTAGTCTGCGTCCTTTTATCAGAAGCAAAATACTTTAAACATCTACACCTGTTAGATAATAACATTTTCTTTAATTTATGACAATAACTGAAACTTGCTTGTGCCACTGGAAGTGTTTCTGCCTAACAGCACTTGTGATTTCTCACTGAGGTGACTTCTGCATGGTGTTCACATGTTCTCCCAGGGTCTCCAAAGTTTTCCCACTCTCAGGATTATTGAAAAATTTTAATTGGCTTCAGCAGGGAGTGTGGGAGTGTGCCTGGCTGAATTAGCTTATCACTCCAGGGGCTCCAGACCCCCATGACCATAACTAGAAAGAGGCTTTGAAGAAAAAAAAATTAACAGAGAGCATCGTGACAATTGCTGCTGATTATCTCACCTATAACACTTTACAATGAATGTGTACTTTAGAGTTTACCTTTATGCTAGTTCTCATTTTAATCCTGTTGGACTACTGAGAACAATGTTACCCTTTCCATATTCCGATGTTTACATGCACAAGTCCTACTAACCAGTCTGTTTGGTGGCACTCATTTCCCTGTAACTTCTTCAGTATCAATATTCATACTGAAATTTAGTATCCAGCTCTAATTTTCCTTCTTTGAAAAATTGTTTGTTTAATAATTAATTTTCAGCACTCACAAATTTATTCTGTCATTGCTCAACTCAGCATAATGTTTTGTTACTTTGCTGCTGTGTATTCCTTTCTGTTTACTTTTGAATCAGTGCCTACTATGAAAGACACCAGAGAAAATAAGGATTGTTTGACTGCTTGTGGTTGTTCTGCATTTGTTCTTTTGTTATTCTATTTGTTTCTGCTGCCTCTATATGATTGCACAGAATCAGGTAAAAACTATGCTACTATGCCTAGATCTGGATCCAGTTTGATTTTGAATTTGTTCTGGAGGTCCTTGACTCTGAAGACAGTTTATGTAGCTGAATTAACAGGTCAAAAAAAAAGAATATGCCCAGGAGTGGGACTGTGTCTGACTTTGCCTGTTATAATTGACCATGGGCCCTCAGAGGTTTATTTTCTCCAGAGACGCTGCTCACTGGAGTTTTTTGTTTTCCTCTCCTCTGTTGTCAACTCGCCATAGTTTGACAATTAATTAATAGGCAGAAAATGTTGCTTTCCATTTATGTTAATCTGTTTCTACTTTGGTTTCTATATATTATAACCAATCTGTGTATTTACATGTGCCAGTTCTGCATTTAGTAATTTGTTAAATGTATACTTACATTTTATTTGAGAACTTGTCTCAGCACTCTGTGCCTGCATTTAGGGTAGAGCACCATACAAAAATGAACTGATTTAAACTGTGCACAGATTGATGGAGGAGTATTGTCCACATGAAGTGTGGTCATCATTTAAGCCTCTCAGTACTTGGACTGCTATAATTTATAATAATTACACAGATTTTGGTACAGCAAGTAAACGTGTGATATTATCAGAGGATACCAAAAATGGAGAAACTGAAAACACTGAGAAAGGGTCAAAAACAGCTAACCACCATAAAGCCATACACATTCTTCAGTGGGGCAGCACGGTGGCGCAGTGGGTAGTGCTGCTGCCTCACAGTTAGGAGAACCGGCTTCGCTTCCCTGGTCCTCCCTGCGTGGAGTTTGCATGTTTTCCCTGTGTCTGTGTGGGTTTCCTCCTGGTACTCCGGTTTCCTCCCACAGTCCAAAGACATGCAGGTTAGGTGCATTGGCAATTCTAAATTGTCCTTAGTGTGTGCTTGGTGTGGGTGTGTGTGGGCCCTGCGGTGGGCTGGCGCCCTGCCCGGGGTTTGTTTCCTGCCTTGTGCCCTGTGTTGGCTGGGATTGGCTCCAGCAGACCCCCATGACCCTGTAGTTAAGATATAGTGGGTTGGATAATGGATGGATGGACATTCTTCAGTACAGCTCAGACATTAAATATAGACAAATGAAAAATGCTACATATAGGCAAAAATGAAAAATTAATTATAAATCTAAGGTGTGTGACACCAACCTAGAGGAAACATTGTAAGAAAAGGATTCAAGATGTACATTGAAAAAAAATTAAACAAAGTGTAGGTGAGTTCTAGGTCTAGACTGTGGACTGCAGTAAACACATTAAACTGCTTGTTTATTGTTTTCTTGTGTTTTTGTTTAAGTTCCTCAACACCGTTACATCTTTGCTTTTTATGCATGACATACGTTTCTATAGATGGTAATATTTCTTGAGAGTTCACCTTCATTATATTCTTTTATATTAGTTTTGTTTATGTTTATATATACAGCATGTTTGTATGAATGTAGCTGTGACTTTTGATTTTTATGATTATTTTTCTAGTTTTGACTGTATCAGTAACCCATTAATAATCAGTGTTTTTTCTGTTATGCTTTTATCTGTGACTTCCCATCTAAGATGGGCTGAAATCTAAGTAATCAAAGCAGACCTCAGCATTACCATTTGTAATGCACAACCTATTATAAGGTAATTTGTAATGCATGTGGTAATAAAATGCATTACTACATAGGCACCATCTGTTGGAATTAAAAATTAATTGCATACAGTATGTCTATATTATATGCCATTAGGTATAGGATTCGTAAAAGCAGTGTTAATGTTTGTAATGTGCCATCTGCTAGAATGACAGAGACATAGCAACCAGATAAACACAGTGATACAAATTTTTATTCAGTTGGATATTTTTGTTTAGTTTTTTCATTTTTGTTTACTCATTTTTCATGCTTTGCATAGTCATCTCAGTGTCTGATATTTTTGTCATACAACATTATTCTACCAGTGTTCTCATATAGATTTCTTATTTATAGTGACTACACTTGAGATTTTTGTTTGTTATGCATGTTTCTAATATTCCATCCATTTGTTTTTGTTCTCATATACATATTTATCATTATGCATTGTAATATTCTCCTAAAATAGTTTAATATAAACACATTTTATTGAAGTTTTCCTTTATATTTTTTTGCAATTTAGTATTTTTAATTTAGTTTCCTTTTCTTTTGTGTGTAATTAATCTCTCTACAGGGCTCAGCATATTTTTACAGATTCACTGCCAGTTTTAGGTTTAGGAGCTGTTGAGTATGCTGACTTGAAGTAAGTGTTGGTCAGGACACAGGAACCACTCTAGACTTAAACAGACCTAATTTTGGAGCCAAACCCAGGTCTTTCAAAATTTTCAAAGCCATAAATAGAGGCTTGTCTAGCAGGATTCTTTCTGTTAAATAGTGAATTGTGCACCTGTTGACAACAGTGGAAAGGATAAGAAAGTGTATTTAAGGTGGCAATTAAGAAGCTTTTTTAACTACAAAGGTTGAAGGCTATAGGTTTCACACTGCAGAGATAATCTTGGCCAGCAAGAAGCTAATGGTTCTATTAGATTTAATTTTTAAAAGGTTCAGATCAGGAAATTGATTAAAAAAAACTTCTGAGAATTCTCATTATCCAACTAGCCCCACCTGCTGATCACAATCTCTTTCCTAACGCATTTTCATTTCTTAACTAATGCTGCACTCTATCACATACTGTACATAATATTGCATGTTTCTGCTCTTCACTTAGCTTCCATGATGCAGAGATCCTAATTAATGCTTTTATTTCCTCACATCTGGACTAGTGTAATTCATTATATGCTGGTCTCCCTACCAAATCTCAATAAATTGTAATATATCCAAAACTCAGCAGCCAGGCTACTCACCCATACCACGAATATCTGCACATATTATTCTTGTTCTTTTCCAATTACACTGTTCGTACTCCATTCAAACTCCTCATACTTACATGCAGAGGACTTAATGGTCTAGTTCCTTCTAATATTTATGCTCTTCTTCAAACTTTTATACCAACTTGTTTCCTTAGGCCTCCTGGCACTGATCTTCTCTCTGTTCCCCACAAAAAACTATCTACTTTGGAAGCCCGGTCAATTAGTGTGGCTGCTCCCAAACAGTGGAACATTATTCCTTGCTCTCTCTTCACAATTTTCAAAGTATTTCCCCTCTCAAGTCCAAATGTAAAACATATACAATGCAATACAACACAATTTATTTTTGTATACCCCAAAATCATACAAGAAGTGCCACAATGGGCTTTAGCAGGCCTTGCCTTTTTGACAGCCCCCCTGCCTTGACTCTAAGAAGACAAGGAAAATTGTTAAAAAAAAAAAAACCCTTGTAGGGAGAAAAAAATGGATCAAACTTCAAAGAAAAACCCCTTTCCAGGTAGGTTGGGCATGCAGTGGGTGTCAAAAAAGGGGGTAAAAACAATACAATACAAAGAACAAAACACAAGTAATCCTCAATACAATATAATAGTGTAACAGAAATCTTACAAGTACAGAGCAGAATTCAACACTAGATGATATCACATAATACGATTTGGATTGATATATCTATTCAGTAAACATTAACACCCCTTTATTAAGAACTTGAGGTTGTTTTTTTGTACCATTTAAAAAAATGTTTTTACTTTGTTTTTTTTTGTGTAGCTTTTTGTAAAATAATTTTTACAAAATGATCTGTGGTTTGAGATAAGGCAATATGTAAGTAAAACCTATTATTATTATTATTATTATTATTATTATTATGGGGAGGGCACAGTGGCACAATGGTAGGGCTACTGCCTTGCAGTAAGGAGACCAGGGCTCAAGTGTCAGGTCCACCCTGTATGGAGTTTGTATGTTTTCATGGGTCTGCATGGGTTTTGTCCAGGTTCTCCTGTTTCTTCCTACTGTTCAAAAACATGCAGGTTACGTGGATTAATAAATTGGCCCTATTGTGTGCTTGGTGTTTATGTGTCTGTGTGTGTGTGAATTCGTCCTTCAATGGACTGGCGCCCTGTTCAGGGTTTGTTCCTGCCTTGCGCTCAATGCTGGCTGGGATAGGCTCCAGTAACCCTTCTATCCTGGTTTAGATTAAGCAGGTTAGAAAATGACATGTATTATTATTATTACCAGTAACAGTGCATTGCACGATAATGTGCAGTGAATACACTTGACTTGAACGTTCATAGTTTTCCTACTCTTTCTCTGTACATTTAGCATTCGTTTGTTCAGAGGTTGATGCGCTTGCTGCTTCCTGAGCAGCTCTTCTTTTCTCCACCCTAGCGGTCGACTTCCTCTCTTCTTTCGTTGGCATCTTTTCATGTTAAAACTTATTAAGTCAGTGTTTATGTTGCAATTACATAGTACGTTTTCCGTAATTTTTCAATTAAGCTGCCACTTAAGTCTTCAATCTGCTTCAAGAATGATTTAAGATATGAAGAGGTAGGGGAAGTAATGGTGAAGGTTGTAAGGATGAGAACGGTGCCCGTATGCATGCGCCACACAGCCGTCCTGCTGACTGCTGCTGAGTGTTGATTCTACAATAAAATAAAAATAAAAAGAGGAATAACCTTGGAGGTCAATCATCACCCCAAAAGCAGATAGTAAACATCATGTAGTATATGTGTACAAAATTTCAGGTCAATAGGTCAAATGGTTTGTGAGCTACAGGTGATTTAAAATCCTGGACAGACAAATGAAAAGCCACAGTAGTGTATTATATAGAAAGATTATTATTATTATACAGAGACCCAGGAAAATTTCTGAGTCAAGTACTTTAAGGATTGATTACATTTGTGCAAAATGGAGAAATACTTGAGACTGAAATTAAAGAAGAAGTTTATGTTTAACTGAAGGAAAGATCCAACATATGCTTCCAGAATATCATAGCATTTATTTATATATATAAAAAAAAATAATAATATACATCTTTGAACAGCCCAATTACAGTACTGATCTTGAACACAATAAAAATCATTGGCAAAATCTCATAATTAGCATCTATCACAGTTCCTCAAGTAACATGGCACAGCGAGAGACGTTTTACAAGGAGAAATGGGCAAAGCATGTTTGCAAAATTCCTTAAATGTTAATATTCAAAAAGATCTCCAGCTGATATGGTTACAAAAATTTTGCCAATAATCTATTTTGTGTTATATTATTGCTTATCTATTTATTTATGCTTTTTAGGAGGAACTCTAGAGACATTTTGTGACACAGCAATAGCATTTGCCAATCTACAAACATAAAGTACGCTGTGATACTCTTAAATTTGAAAATGTGCTTTGAAATGAATACCTTTTTTAGAGTAAGATACACATAACAGAAGCTTTCAGGCATACAGAGTGTTAGAGAACAGCTTTTTATCCAAGCACATGTAAAATTTCAATAGTTTCACATCTCAGTTTACAGTTGCTCAAAGTCGAAAATCATCAGGCACATTTGCGGCACCCACTGAGAGTGGATCAAAGCTGAGTTTGAGCAGAGACTGCTCATTTGTAATCCATGTAAATCAGTTGAAAAATTAATATTTTAAGGTTTGAACTGAATATGCATGTCAATTCCAGCTTTGTATTTTATCACAAAAGATATCCTAGCGTGTAGAAAAGTTGTTAACAGTCCATCTCTGAGCTGATTTACAAACAGGCACCTACTGCCTTAAATAGACAGACTGCCTGCTAACATCTCACTCTCAATCTAAAGATCACATCATTCAGCTGTTTGTCGAAGAAAAATTACCAGTTCAGTTTGTCTCCTTCATTACCAATGAAACTTTCCCTTTTGTAACAAAGAAAAAAATATATATACTGTATATATAGAGTGCATATTTTTTCTAAGAAATTACCATTTTTTAGCCACCTCAAGGCCACATAATAAAGAACATCACAGTAGGTGACACTTATAACCTGTGAAAAACACTGATCAAGAGATTGTGTTCTGGCTGTCTGTATTATAAAACTAGTCATTTCTAGTGTGGTTTTCCAACCAGAATGGTGTCAACATTATGAAGATTTAAAATTGTCATTTATTGCCCAAATATACAAGGTGGAGATGTTCAAAGGAGTAAGATAATGTAAAAAAGGAAACAAAAGCTCCATTAGGCCTCCCCCTTCAGTTCCATTCTGTGACTCTGTAGTGGGGTTGCTTCCCCACTCACATTCCCAAAGTACCACCAATCAATATTCTTCCTTTGCTCCCATCTCTATTTCTTTTCACTCTGCCCTTTTTATCCACCACTGAGCCTTTGCATAACTTATCTTCAAACCTTGGACTAATTTTTTCACAGAATGCTTGCAAGAGTCATTACATCATTAATTCTAAGGTGTCTTAAAATGCCAGTAACTGTATATTTGGCTCTACAAGGACTTGCTGTAAAAGGTATGTTCCAGAATGCTTCTTCTCACCCATCTGAGCTAAATGTTGGCTTAAAGGAATTGTACTGGAATTGTACCTTACTTTTTCACTCTGGCCTCCACCTATGGGAATATGGCTTACCAAAACCTAAAATGTATACAAAGTTTGAATTTATATTTCTATAAAATGTAATTTTTGCAACTGTCTGTTGTCCTGAGCCATCTGCATAAGTGACCCTAACATTCCCTTACTAGTTCACCAAACCTTATACTCTGAATCTAAGATATTTCCCACACAATACCTTGTGACCACAGCGGCTTGGGAACACAGCCGCTCTTCAGAGACTCCCTCTTAAACAGGAAATAAACATACTCTTGCACACTCTTCACGCTCCTTTGTGTGGGATCAGCTGTAGGCTTGCAGTGCAATGTGGTCATTGCGCCGTGGTCGTCCTAATGTGTCACACTCCTGTCCTCTCTCCACCAGAGCCCCACTGCTCTGGTTGCTGTTCCCAAGCCACTGCACCAGCTTGAAGAGGAACACTTTGTGTTCTTTTGACCAGGAGTCGGGTTGCCGAGCCGTCATGTTTGACACCTGTTTCTTGTGAGGCCAGACCACTTCTAAAAGGGACTTGTGTTTGTAACTGCCAGTACAGCAATAAAGTTTTTATTCCTCAGAAAACCTTCTTGGCTCCTGTGCAACTTTGTGACCCAAGCTTGACAACCTTTGTATAAATATAACACACAGATGGTTATTGTGCAGCTTGATCAGGCCCAAGAAATTGTATTTATACAATGAAGCACTTGTTTGCATAATCAATATAGTTGGAAATTTTTCTACAAATGACTAACTTTACATTGCCAATAAATAAACATGTTCTTGATGAGCACAAAACAATCCAGAGCTGGTTTGATTAAATTTAATAGGAAGGCCAAAACCTGTACTGACTGCATGGGACAGCAGGAAATTTCAATTGGAACTGGGAGATGAATTGTAAACCAATATACTCAAAACCAAAATAATAGCCAAAAGAATAACCAATGCTTAATATGTGTAGCAAAAATTGTAATGGAGAAACAGGGCAGAAATTAAAAAAAAAAAATTAAAAAAGTAAACACATGTAACCAATTTGAATTTGAAATTGTAGTCAAGAAGCACAGATGAAACTCGTTAACCAGAACTTTTCAAAACAACAAATTGATAAGAGTTTGAGAGCTTTGGTTGAATCCAATCTTGGACAATTAGGAAGTACACGATGTTGACCTTTATACCTTTGACTCCATGATGTTACACATTGCACTCTTCTGGTATACACTGCATATTGACATTCAACAAGTAACCCTCAAGATGGAGGTACACATAAAAAAAACACAGTGGCATTGCAGGAGATTGATACTTATTTTCAGCATTATTATAAAAAATATGAACTGCAAATGTGATCACAAAAGGACTTGACCTCTAATCACCTATAGTGAAGTCTCAATAATTTTGTGGTCAAGGAAAAATTATTAAAGAAAATCAAAACCAAAAGCCTAATCAGGACAAAACCATGAAATCTGTCTCCACTAAACAACCCTGTCATACACATGCGATTGGGAGGCAGCTAGAGGGCCTGAATAATAGTAGTACCACACCAGACCAGGGGGTGGCGAGCTGCACTAACTCTCTCTCAATCCTCTGCAGAGTATCCACAGGAAATCCCACTAGGTTCCAGCGCCATAGATGATGTTACTTCTAGTCCTGGTGCCAATGAAGACTTCACTTCCGGTCCCGAAGACGTCACTTCCGGGTCCGGTGCTATTGATGAAGTCACTTCCAGTCCTGATGACATCACTTATTGTTCTGGTCCCGATGATGTCACTTCCTGTACTGGCCTTTAAAGCAGTAATAGTGGTAGTTTATTTATATAGCACCCTTCACAGATAAAAGGTCACAGAGCACTGAAAAGCAAATACAGTACAAATACAACAGTTAAAACAAAACACAAACATAAACAAAACCAATAAAAACAAATAAAAGCGACCATCTTGCCTCCATACCATCAGTTCTGTTTTGAACTCCAATCTATGCACATCAGTGGCATAACTTAGATCCTTTTGCAGCCAGGGAACAATATATGGATGGCTGCCCCAAACCTTTTTTTGACTTTTTGTGTACTTATTGTGACACCCATAAACAAGTACTGTATATGCATTTTATTAGTGCCTAATAAACAATAACTAATAGAAAATGTAAACAAGAGCAAATAAAGGAACAAATGGCAATTCTAATACTATGAACATAGAAGCAAGTTGAAAAATAAGAAAAAAAAAGACAAACTAACAAATTTAAGAACTTTAAAACAACAGAAACAAGGAGAACTAATAAATTAAAAGAATGAAGACAAAGGCAAAGTCTCAGGTAGTGAGGCATAGAAGTTAAGGCTTTGGACTCAGATCCCATTACTGACACTGTGTTACCAAGAACAAGTCACTTCACCTTCTTGTGCTCCAATTGCACCAATAAAAAGAAGTGTAACCAATTGTATCTCAAATGGTGTTACCTTGAATAAAAATGTCAGTCAAATAAGTAAATGTAAATCTACCAAAACTCATAAGTCTAATGAGGCAGATAAAGGATAAAAACAATAACAATAATATTTATCTTTTTCTAAATCTGAAATTCTTATAAACAGGAGCATAAGGCTAAACAAGTGAAAAGCAACAAAAGTCACAAAGAAAGCCATGCAAATAGGAAATTATCTGGAGAGCAAAGAGAAGCCATATACTATACTGCAGCAAAAGGCCAGTTCTGGCATTGGTGACTTTGATACTGACTGCCACAGGGAAATGGACTTACTAGAAGCCCTGCTCTTAGTACTGAAATAAAACTGAACAACAAAGTAAACTGAAAAGAAAAAAAAAACTGCAAAGCCAAAAAAGGAACAAAATGTAGGATTAGGAGCCGAATCAAAATCAAAATCTGAAATGTGATGCTTTGGAAATCAATTAGAAGTCTGGCTTTATTATCTATGAAGGCATCTTTATTCAGAAAATCATCCCAGTCCAAAATATACAGTTTTTCTTGTTATTGTAATCAAATGATTGAGTACATTCTCAATTCAGTAACAGTCAAATATTTGACATTTCAGGGCAGGACATCCTAATAACAAGAGCAATTGAAGTGTTTCACATATCTTAAAATAGGAATGAAGGCTAATGTGGAGAGTTACAGTGTACTGTCTGGCTAGAATTACTTTGATATACTGTTTTTATGCACCTCTAGGTTTGGCAATATCTTCCTCAAGGTTTTCTTTATACATGCAGAGACACAGTACATTGTTCCTAGACATAGAAATGTTATTTCACAGGAAAGACAACATTTGCAACCCGCCAGCCAAGGGTTTCCTAAAGGGACACTTTGAATCATTTCTTGTCAGTGGCTATCAATATTTTCCAACAGCTGAGTCACTTCACCTGCTAGAAATTGAGTACTTACAGTATATCTGCCGAAGGCTTTCTGATAATATCAGTAGTGTTCTGTAAATGACAAATGTCAGTAATATTTAAGAATGTCAGCAAACAATGAGGATTAAGTACTAACAGCAAATTATGAAAATCACACACAA
This sequence comes from Polypterus senegalus, assembly GCF_016835505.1. NCBI lineage: Eukaryota > Metazoa > Chordata > Cladistia > Polypteriformes > Polypteridae > Polypterus > Polypterus senegalus. Next base: position 150,081,900 of record NC_053156.1, on the reverse strand, counting down.
TGGCAATGACTTGCAAGAACGCCTAAAAACACATAGGATTCTGAGTAACATGGCTAGCTTGTGAGTTTTAGTGGCTATGAATGCATTTTGTTTTATTCAGACATAACTTCTTTGATAAACATGATAAGAAAAATTAAAATGCAATTATCGTCAGTTCTTTCCTACTCATTTTATCAATATTGGGCCAGTGTGAATTAAGTTTAGATGTGTGTGTATGATTGTAACCTGTCATGGACTGGCACCACATCCAGAATTAGTTACTGCTTTGCATCTAATGATTATAAAGAACACACCAATGAATGGAAATGTCTATGAAAATATACTTCTGCATGATATTATGTTTCAGATCACATGAAAGCAATGAGCTAGAAAGTCAAAAAAATTGTCAAAGCCAAAATGTGAATCAGAAATCAAAGACAAAAAGTTTCTCTAAAGTTTTATATACCAACAAAGAAATAAAAACAGGCTTTGACACACTGGTTTGAAAAGCACTGAGTTGGTCTCACATGATTCATAATGAGATATGATGACCAGGAGTATATTTTTTGATTTTTGATCTGATATACTTTGTAAATCTCAGAGGTTTTGACAAGAGCATTACCAAAATGGTGGCACCCATGCGTTGAGGTAAAATGAAAACATTACAATATTAAAATATATCTAATTTCAGATTTATAATATGAACAAAACACATATCCACACATGATCTATGGGCTTCAAATCTCCCAAAAATGTAAAAATATATTATTCCTATAAACTTTTTTAATGATGTCTCAACTGGAACACAAATATGATGTATTTATTACAAAAGAAAAATAACATACAATACACAGAAGAAATAACACATGAAGAAAAACAAATGTAAAACAGCACAAAACTGCGTACCAAACCCACCTGTGCATCCTTCAAGAGCATTCAACAATGTCTGTCTTACCCCCTACATGTCTCTATCTTTCTCTTTCTCTCTTTCTCATGGCCCTTACCTCACTTCTTCCTACCAGACAGAATTTGTTCTGTTTTTCCTTCCAGCCCTAAAAAGCCTTAAACCCACTTTTGGACCCTCTTCCATCAGGCTCCCTTATCACTGCAGGACTCTGTATTGGTTGGTCTATTTTATACCAGAGCAATCCAAGGCTAGACCTTCACCCTTTTCACACCTTAACAGTAGGTTTTAAAGGTTCACGACTGTAATAAATGTATACGTTTAATATGTCACTGTGCTCTGTGCTTTTTCTACTCACGTGCACAGTTGACACAGAGCCAGATTCATCACACAGAAGTTCACCATATAAGAACTGCTAGGCAAGCATTTTAAGACAAGACAAGTAAGGGACAACTGCGAAATGGGCAGTCAGACTGATGACCATTGTATACTATTTCTGTGTGTCAAACTCAACATAAAACTGTATCCTCTTTGCCTTGTTTGGAATGGCATGATTCACCTAAGTGGGGGCGTACACATGAAGAAAGAGTAGAAAGCCATGGAACATTGCCCGGCACACCTTTGAAGCTGACGGATGGATGGGAGATAATTTAATCCGATCCAGAAAATCCTTCCAATGCAGCGATGAAAGTGGCAGACTACACATCGGGCCACCACTCCCGAACTGGGTTCTTGTCATGGCTACCTTCGTCTGTTAAGCCGCGTAAGCCGTCACTAAAGAAAGCTGTTATTTCTCCTATGTTATTTCTTACTGCCAAATCACTAAGGGAGAGGTATCGCCTTTTAATATCATATCTATATAGATTCGGGTTATGTAACACATTGCAATTACAAAAGAACTCATTCCAACAAGGGTGCTAACGCCCCCTGCTAGATACAACGATTAATAGGAGTAACAAGATACCACTTCTGTGCACTTGAAACTATGTGCTCCCTCTTTTCGGTCAGGAAATACTCCAAGCTTCTGCTAATTTTCTGTGACATCTCTCAGTCTTTCTCTCTGTCTTACTGGTACTCTGTCCTTCACTGCTTGTTTTGAGGTGTTTGTGTGTGGCCTGGCAACTGGGTGGGAAAAAATGAGAAGTTTTAAGGAAGCAAGTTCCTCCTCATAAATACAACAACCCTTTCCAATCCAGTTGATTTACCAGAATATGAATACGTTTTATAAGAAAGGTGCTATATAGCCCCCAACTTAACACAGACATGGACACGGGAGGCACATGTAAAACAAACACTCTTTTATTTTTCTTCAGATGGAGGGCACATCTTCCCCGTAATCCCTCCAGCCACAACACAGTCCCAAGCACAAATAACACCCAAGCACTATCCTCTATGTCTTCCACCACCACTCCTCCTCAAGCTCAGTCCTCCTCCTCCCGAATCTGGCCAACGAGTGGTGGTTTCTGGCTCCCTTTTTTCAGGCAGCTGGAAGTGCTCCAGGTGGTTGATTGCAGGCCTCCAGCTGCACTTCCAGGTGTGGCGATACCAGTGCCCAAAAGGAGCCAGTTGTTCCTGGTGCAGCACCCCCTGGCGGCGCCTGCGGAACCCCACAGAGCTGCACAGAATTCCAATCCCCATGAAACCCTGAGGGAGCCCGAGGCACCGCTGCAACCCAGGGATGCAGCCATCTAGCATCCAGGGGGAGATACTGGGCTTCCCACCCTTGTCCGCCTGGCAGATGTGGTGAAGGGGCGTCCCGGCTAGGCATAGGCCCCGGCCATCTGCCACAGCTTGAACAGATGATTGTGTATCCTTGATAGTTGTTATGATTTTCCTTTAATTATCTGTTCTAACATAAACACCTTAAAATGGAAGAATGAATCATAAATGGGAAGAATGAATCATAGACAGTAAATCTGTGTCACTTACAGTTTAATCCTGCCTAAACCTAGTAAATGAACATTAGGAACAGAAGGGCAAACCTGAGGGCCTAAACAAGAGGCTGTTAAGATTTATTTTTTAATGTAAGACATGTAAACAAGTTTAAAAGGTTGATCTTGAGAAAAGATCAGATGTAATGAGAATCAGTACACAAAACATGTTTAACCTTGAATGCCAAAATGAAAACAAAAACCAGAATCAGAAAATAAATGAGAGCAAAGTTGAAAGTCTCTAAAATGCTTTCACAAGAAGATCACCTTTGATATAAGATTGAGTTTGAACCTCCTTTCCCTTCATATATACAGTATTCTATTATATATATTGTCACACATGTGCGATTAGGAGGCAGTCAAAGAGCCTAAAGGTGAGTGAAACATCGCGAGATAGAGGGTTATCATGTGGTACTTACCTAAATCTCTTTTTGTCAACAGAAAACCTGAAGAAAAATAATTCCTCAACTTCAGGGTTCCAAAATGGCCGTGATGACATAACTTCTGGCCAACCATGATGACGTCACTTCCGGCTACATCAAATCAACTCACTTCCATCTCATCATGATGACGTTGGTTCCGGTTCCCGTTGCAATGTCACTTCCTGCCAACCATTTCCTGTACCATAATCCTTTTTGCTATAAATCCGCCATTTTGGCTTCAGTAAAATGTTCATTGTTTGACTTAAGACTTTGAATCACTTTATTTCTTTATTGTCTGGACGACAATATACGGGGACGGTCCCCAAAACTTTGTTTTGTCTTGTGACGTATTATTTTGGCAAGAATAATCACAACAATATAAAAAACAACAACATGAAACTAGATCAATGATAGGGGTTGATGGGAGAAACAGCTCATACGCTCTACAGAGCGGAGTCCAAAGCATAGAAAGAACTCATTTTAAAAAATGTGTGAAAAGGAAGAGCCGTGTCTTGAGGTAACCCACAACTGCACAGCACAAAGCCAGATGTGTTCAGTAGAGGTAAAACAGTTGTTGATCTGGGATGCAGAATGTTCAAGAAGGACAAATTTATAGAAAGAAGTTATAAATAGCTGGAGATTTCCAAAGAGAGGCTGGAATGGTTGTAATCATAAAAAGGCTAAGCTGGGTGACAGAAGGGGACAGTGAGGAAAGAATAGAGACGTTCCAGGTAGAGGAGGAGGACTTGAAGAGACAGGGGGATGGCAGGATAAAAAGATCAAGGAGAGGGATTTGGCAACATTGCACCAGACAGCTGCAGTTGTTGGACTTTCCCAGAACATTAGGAGGAAGGTGACAGAGGTGATAAAGGAGGTCTGGTTCTAAACTTGTAAGGTGTCAGCTTCAGGCAGGAGGGTATATTTTAATTCGGTTTTTTGGTGGTTAGAATTTCTGGAATAATTGTTGACATTTTGAAAGATTCTTTTCCTGCACGGTGCAGGGGTTGAGTAATGGAAAAAAGTCTGTCTCCCAATTACAGTAGAATGAAATAAGAGGATTTTAAGGGAAAATTTGTAAAAGAAGAAGTAGGAGCCAAACACAGGTTTGCTTCGGAGAAAGAGAGAGTTGAAACAAATGAATACAATGATTGAAGTCGAAGAGGGGAAGAAAGAGGGACTTCATGTACTCTAAGCATGGACCTCGGTTACAAGTGGTGGAGGGATAGAGTATCTAGACTGGAAAGAGAGAGAGAGTGAGAGAGAAGATGTTTTGAACCTTGACTGATTAAAAGAGTATCAAAGTGTGGAAATGCTTGATTGAGATCACAGGGAGCATGGCCTCACATTTTCAGGACAGAGTTATTAAATAAAGGAGCGTGGGGTTGCAATCTTGGCAGAGGGGCCATCAATTTTTCAACTTGTCTTCACTTCATCAGTCTATCAATAGGAGAGAGGCATTTTAATTTACCAGAATGGAAAGGGAAAGACGTTGGGCAATGGGTTGAAATGCATTTTATTTTCCATAACCTTCCAGGAAGGGAAATTCTGGGGCTGATTGTTCCAGCGCCTGGTCTGCTAGAGAGTAAGAGCTAAAAGACAGGGTGGGAAATAAACCCATGTGAACTTTCACAAGTCAAAGTAGAATGTATGATGGATCGTTGTGTGTGTAAAATCATGATAATCATGGTATTTTAGATGTTGATGCACAACACCTGTTATCTGAGTTATGTATCAAGAAACAAACAACAAATCTTTGTCACATGCTAATGTCAGCTAGGAATAATCTAACCAAGCTAGTGCATAGAAATGTTTTTCTGTTATTTTTGACTGTACTCTTCATCTCTTATTTTGGGTTTAGCATACCATTTGAACATTAAATGTTCAATAAACCATGCACTTTTCTGAACTGGCTTTTTACTTTCTCATATACAAAATATAGGGAAAGCATTGGAACTGTCCAAAAATTCGATTTCGACCTCCCTGAGCCTGAAAATACTATTTTTGGAATTATGTCTGTGAGTCGGTCTGTGTGTGTGTGTGTGTGTGTGTGTGTATGTATGTATGTTTTAAGGCACAACATGCCGATGAGTGTCCCCAAGCGCGATCACTATGTCTTTGGAAGACAGCATATCCACTGCTGGGGCAACAACGGCCTCCAAGCACTACAGCAGCTCACCACAAATAAGATGGGTGAGGCACTGAACATTATAAATGTAGGGAACAGCATTACTTGGCTACGACCCTGCCTGATTGCTGTATCTGTGTATAGGAGAGTAATAGATCCTGCTACAATAAATAACCATGCTGTTCCTGTTTCCAGCTGAATAAAGCTGGTTTTGCTAAAGTACTGAGACTCAGCCACGTGTTTCGAGGTGTAAGACAGGGACTCACAGATCACACGTAAACATGATAACTTGAGTACTCTTTCAGTTAGGTCAACCAAATTTTTCATATAAGTATTAGATACAAAAACATAGATTTCTATCAACTTTTGAGCTATTTCCACCAACCAGAAGTGTTACTTTTTATTCATGCAGGTGTATAGTCCAATTTATTCAACTTTACTTTTATAATAATTATTGAAAATACTATTGATTTGATTTGATTTGTTATTGAGGGTTTATTAATGTACATAATATAAAAATATAATCATTGTCTTGGTTTACTCCTCAAACATCCATCCCCATATCTGAGTATACGAGAAAGTCCAGGGGAGACCACTTCCGATTTTTCTGATAGGTTTGGGTATGGTATGGTGGCCAAGAAGTGCAAAGATTCTGCACACTTATACCAGAGCATGCATGCTGTCTATGGTGTTGTGAAGTGGAACAGTATTGTGTTGGGGAAGGTTGAGTCTAAAATGGCAGCATCAAGTACAACACAGGTACCACCTCAGACAGGACTCTAGGACAGCATGCTCACACTCACTCATAAAGGATCAGTTGAGAGGAACAGAAACCTTTGATGCATGCCATTAAGATGTGAGAGGAACCCTGAAAACTGGGAGAAGAGACATACTGTATGACAAAACAAATTTGAAGAAGGAATCAAAAATAAGGTGTCTAGAGTAGTAAGTCAGAAAGCAGCATTGCACAAATGTCACACAAAGTAAGCTACTTATTAAATTAAACCTTTATATGGAGAAGTGGATACATGTATGCAAGATTCTGCCCTTGGCTTCATTGGTTTTCCATGTAAAAAGCATTCATCAGTCTAAACTGTTTGCATGAAAAAGTAAATCTGTGCATACCCTTTACTTTGTGTATAATAGCTGCATAAAGGAACTGTTTGGCAGGCAATGCTGAAAAGCTTATTTTTGAATGACAATCCCACTTACTACATTACAGCTGGCAGTGGGACCTATAACACATCACCAGATGGTCCTGCAGCACCTTTTTGGCAGAAATAAAACATATAAAACTATCTGCTGAGTGTGATCACTGATGTAGAAGCTCTTATTATGTGATCCTCCTATCATTAACTGGCATTATCACTGGCTCGTGTGTACAGAAAATAGCTGCAAAGATCACAGTGACCTCTGCGAATTGTGCTTTGTTTGTTGATGCTGTTGGTTCTCTTATTCATAAATGATACATGCATCAGCATTGCTCATCTAGTCATAGGAAATGCTGTTCTTGTGTGTTACCGATCTCTTGTTTGCATTTAGATTTCTCTCTCTGAGGCTCTTCTGCCTGTGTCCTGTTAAATAAATTCCTGCACTCAGAGCCATGTCCCCTTAGTGAAATACACATGTGAAACCTTGGAATTATAATAATAATAATAATAATAATATATTATCGTAAATATGTCTGCTTAGTGTGTTACCCTAAGGCCGAAAAATCACAGCAACTTTGAAACCTAAAAAAAAAAGAAGAAACAAAAGATGTAATGTGTGTTCTCTGCTGTCTGTCAGGTTGTTATTACTGAATGGGTTTATTTGCTTTCTTTTTTTTTTCCAAAAAAGACACTAAAATTGTAATTCAGTCTTCACTTTTAATATGCTGTATGATGCCAAGCAAGCCATGTCTTTGCTCTATTGTGTATTTAATGTTACACTGTTATAATTTACAAGCCATCCAAATTCAAAACAGAATTTGCTTCAAAGATAGGCTCGAAAGCTCTAGTAAGCTTTATCTCCAAGGTGAGTCTTACCTGAAAGTCAAAAAGCAGGCTTTCAGCCAGTGCTGGACCAACACAATAAATGTGAAAAGAGTTTATATATTCAAAACACATCAAAGAAGGGGAAATCATAAAAACAAAACTGGCCCAAATGACACAATAATATTCTTTAACTTTTTAAATATTATTTAATCAAACAAACTATAAACAATAGCATATTGCTATTGCTTTCTCTCCAATCAGCTGCTTCCACTTGTTTCTTTCATTTCTTTCTTTTTTTTTTTGATTTGTGAATTTTTTTTTTTAACTTCAGTTAGTAAAACCTCAAGTTTCCTAAGACATCACTCAGGAACATCAGAAAATTCATATGGTGATTAAATCATGTATAATAAAAAAAAAGCATTTTTATAATTACTGATGGAGAAAAGCATGTGCACAAGTGTATAGTCTTAAGTTGGTTTGTCTTATATATAAACATCTACATGTGGAAGTGTGTGTGTGAGTCTGTCCAGCAGAGTGAGAGGTGGAGTCAGGGTAAGGGCTCCACCTCCAAGGATACACAAGCGAGGTCAGCACATTGGCAAAATGATACCTCCTAAGAAAGAATCCCTCGCTTAGCCGTTAAAAAAGAAGCGAGGCGAGCACATCAGCAAAATGGTATCCCTTTTACTTTTCCTTCCACTGCTAATACACAACTGAGGCGAGCATATCGGCAAAACAAAACCTCAGAAGAAAAACAGTCTCTTAGCCGCTAATGCCCAAACGTTTTGAGCACGTCGGCAAAACGAAACCTCCTAGGAGAGAGATGCCCGGAGCAGTTCCTTTCAATTACCTAAAATCTCTACATTTCAGTTTTTATTCTGACGATTTCAATAGTTTCTAGGATCCCGGGCTTTTTACAGCACAGGCTTACACAGCTAGTGATTAACAAAGGAACTTTGAATGGCATGTGGCATACAGACAGTTTTTACAGTATATTTAATTTGTTTGTGTGTCCGTTGTTTTTGCCTTTTGAGCATAAACAAAATTTTAGTCTGGAATCTAAGCAAGGTTTTATACATGAAGCCCCAGAAGATGACCTAAGCTGATGGCCAAAGAATAAAGAGTAGTCAGAAAGACTAGCAAGGGTTCATAACCAGGAAGCGAAAAAGAGGGAACAATAACCAAAAAACAAAACGCTATTTAGAAATCAAATTCCATGCCCAGAGTCACTGCTAAAGTAAACCAAAGGAGTCCCAAATTTGAAAAATAAGCACAAGCAAAGGGTCTTTTATAGTAACCCTAAATTAGGATGAGCTGCACTGTCATGTTTTATACGTTATGAAGAAATCCCTCATTGAATAACACAGGATGTGTGACCAGCACAACACTAAACAATATGGACATGCTGGAGTTACTGTATTAGTTTTTTACAAAATATACAGGTGTTTTTTTTCTTTGTAACTTCTTTTTTAGATCCTTATTTATCCACCACATAGTTCTCTTTAAATTCTTACTGCTTCAAAAAATTGCGTTAAACTTGTCCTGAATTACTGTATACTATAAAACACTTTTAAACCTGCTCCACAACTCTTTAACTTTCTTCACACAAAGCCAATCCCAATTTATCTTATTTAGGTTTTGCCACTTTTGCTCGAAATTTCCTCTACTAAAATTAAACTTAACTGTTTTAATTTTACAATATGCAGTGCAAACAGCATAATATTATGGTTACTAGATCCTTTTCGTTCAGTCACATCTATCCTATGAACCCTATCCTGATTATTATAGAATATTAAATCTAGACAAGCCTCACCCCTCATCGGTACTCAAACTACGTTAAAAACATCGACTACATCTAAAAACTTATGCTCAGTTATTTGTAAGGTTAGCCCACTCAGTCTTGTTATATAATACGCTACCATGGCTGTTCGTTTGTCTGTCCAGGATTTTAAATCACCTGTAGCTCGCAAACCGTTTCACCTATTGACTTGAAATTTGGTAAACATATACTACGTGACGTCTACTCTCTGCTTTTGGGGTGATGATTTTTATTACTCTTTTATTTTTATTTTATTTTATTGTAGAATCAACTCTCGACAGCACGCAGAAGGGTGGCGGTGCGGCGCATGTGTATGGGCGCCGTTCTCATTCCCTACAACCTTCGCTAATCATTCTTGAGGCAGATTGAAGACTTAAATGCCAGTTTAAGTAAAAATTTTAAGAAAACGTACTAATTAATTGCAGCACAAAAACTAACTTAATCAGTTTTAACACGAAAAGATGCCGGTGAAAAAAGAGAAGTAGTGGGCCGCTAGGGTGGAGAAAAGAAGAGCTACTCAGGAAGTAGCAAGCACATCAACATCTGAGCAAGCAAATGCTAAACAGAGACAGAGAAAGAGTATGAAAACTAGGAATGCTCAAGTCAAGTGTATTCACTGCACGTTATTGTGCAGTACGCCGTTACTGGTATTTAGATAATGAATGTCACCCGTGACTATAATACCCCCCTCCAAACTTCTCTTTTTAATAATACAAAACCACTTTCTGCATTAGGGACTCTATAACACTATAATAATATAAAGGTTCAATTCCTAATGCTGTCTAAACATCCTCACTAAGTTATAGTTCACCATCAAAATGAATTGACCTTGCATTTAAATTCTGTTGCACATGAATGCTGACTCCCTCATTTTTTCAGTTTTGCCTGTTGTTCCTAAGTAATCTATACCCATATATTTTATACTCATCTCCATCTCTGTTATTTAGCCAAGTCTGGTATTCCTATTATTCATAAGTATATGCAGCTAGATATGACTCCAGCTCACTGATTTTTTAAATAAACTACAAGAGTCAAGAGTCTCAGGCATTTTGCATGCTGAAAAAAGACGATCATTTGCTCATACTGCTCTGAGAAACTTTACTTAATATTCTGTCATTTGGATCATCACTGTAAAGCTCTGTGATGCTTGTCTTTTTACCTTTGAGATTTCAGATTGAAATTAATTCAGTTCTGCAAAGTTTCTTCCGAACATTTCAGCAAGACACAGAGGACTCATCCAAAGTCCTCCCACCTTTGCCACCGGGGAGCAAAATGTCTCTAATTCTGTACTCTTCCTGAGGAAAAGAACTGTTTTGATTTTCGCTGAGTATAAGATTTGAACTAACCTTTTTATATTTCAATTTGGCTTCACTGAGGAATGTCGACCCTTCATACTGACTGGAATAGAAAATATCTAATTTTGCACTCGGTGATGTAATCATATAGTTAACACTACGTCCATTGCTGTCTAATGCTGATAAGAGAGACCTGCAGACTACTTTCCAAAGCATGTAAATTTCTTTTAACTAGAATTGTCCATTAAACTAATGCTTCTATATATGGAGGGACATAAATAAGTTAAATAAACTCAATAAATAAAACCCCTACAGTGCACACGTAATACATTGTTGAGTTCCTGCAGTGGCAGCTTTCTTATTTTTATTCCTCACACGCCTTCTGTTTTTCTCTGCTGCCTACTCTATTATGGGCTCAGAAAGTACCTCAGAAACACAAACATCTGACTTGCATTGGTGCTTTTTGGATGCCCAGCCCAAATATAAACAGTCAAGAATATTCGGTAGCTGACTGAGCTCACACACACATCATTTAATCATGGTATGATTTATACAAGCAAACAAGAGTCGCTGTAAGCATGATTACAATACAGTAACGAATATGCAAACTTCTCCATACAATAAAGATAACAGAGCCAAGACATAAAAACAAAAAATACAGCACAGATGAATACCAGACAGTACTTGGATGCAAATCTGTCAAAGGTTTGACAACACATATTTAAAGGAGCTTTAAAAATAAAACACAGGTTGCAGCGAACATTACAAAGAAAGGTAGTGATAATCAAAGTAGAAAAGCAAGATAAATACAAACATTATGGCTTGAGCTTTTATAGCTAGAAGAACCAGCTATTATGATATACACAATATTAGTGAATTGCTGTGAGTCTTGAAATTCATAAATTATGGGACAGAATTATAAAACCGAAGAGGTCAGAGCCTCACACAGAGACCATGCAAGAGAGGAGAGAACAGTAAAAGCCACGATGCTAAACAGAAGCTGAGCATGTGCAGGATTTTGTTTTTCTTTTCTTGGGTATTCTTAATGTTCACATTAGTAGTACACAAAACCTAATTATCTTTTTAAGTCCTCTTTTTGAGCATTCTGAGTTATTTTTATATCATGTTTAGATGTGGTCTTTTTCCAGCTCTTCAGGTAGTACTCTTTTTCTAGGATGACATATGAGACTAAAGATGTGATGGAGCTCAGCCTGGTGAGTGGGTGAGCTTTGGATGCACAAAAGGTAGCACACAACCACAACAAACCCACAGCAAACTGAAAATGATGCACATGCAAAAAGTTTAGGGTATTACAAACTGTGCTGTGTTATACAAAGGATGTCCAAGTTGATATTTCCCTTTTACTTTGGCATGATGGATATTGCCCTTTTCTCTAGGCATGGCTGCACTCGGGTCCTAATCTGGGATCCTGAGGTGGTTTGTCATGTGGTGGGTGCAGCAACACGATGTATCAGCGCATGCTCCTAACCTCCTCCTCGTCCTCCTCTAGGCTTTGTTTTGTCAGATCTCTATTCACCTCCATCCATCTAACCAAAATTATGTTGACTGTCAGACTTTTACACTATTGGGAATAAGTGCAATTGTCACATTATTTCTTTGCCTTTATTTTGTGTTGTGCACCATATTATCATTTACTACCTTAACATATCATGTTGTAATGATTTAAAATATCGTATATTGCACTTTCAATTGCCAAAGGTCAGAATTCACACAGGGGCGTAACTGGAAAGACGATTTCAGCAGTGGAACCAGTCTCCAACATGGCAGTGTTTTTAAGGAAAATGTGATGGCTCCGAAGAAGAGCACAAGATAACAAAAAATGAAATTAACCACCACATTACTTGGCTTCAGAACCTCCAAAAAACATACTCAAATATTTTTTAGGGGTCAAGGAAGAGTTGGGAAAAATTAAAATCATAAGCTACAACATGCCATTCCAGTAAGTGGTCTCACATTACTCAGTTTTTATCTTTTTTTTATTGGTTCCTGGGTGTATTTTTGTGTGAGGTTCTACGGTCACTTTATTTTCCCCTTTTATATTTAATATTGTGTAGACCTTAATAAAATGTCTAAAAGCCCATATGTTTACCACTCTGATCAGGTACTTTAGCACTTCTTCCCCCATTATCATTCTATATCTGTAATCTCAAGCAATCAGACAGAGGAAAGAGACAGGCAGGAGTTAAGTTACACCTTTAATTATGTATTATTGCTAAAAATACCCAAAACTAAAAAAAGAAGCAGAATAGTATGTGAATATTGGCAAACTATACCCATACAGCCTAAGTAGCAGTGCACCTTGCGTTCATAGGCGCCTCTCAGATTATCTTCAGTTTAGCTTGCTTTGCTATCACACAGCCTTTGAATGGAGTATTGAAACAGGACAAATCCTTGTCTCAGTATTGCTGCCAATACAGAATTGTGTTCATCATGGCCAGATGGTGTGAGAGAGAGGTAAAGGCAAAGTGAGCAACTTTAAAACATTCTTGTCTCCAAAACACAAACCAATGGGGCTTCGTAGTACAGAACGGCTTCTGATTTAAAACAAATCCTAAACAGCCATACTTTAGAGCTACTTTTACAAAATGAAAATGGCCGAGAGCTAGTCATGTTTTCTAACGTTTATTCTCATAGCTTATTTCAACCCAAACAAACTGAATAAACTTGTTTTGCCTGAACATTTACAAAATGTTGGTGCCCACAACTCACATTTTGCATTAAAACATCACACAAAATATTTAGTTCACATGTAAGTGCATTTTGTATACCTGTATGCATTTTCATGTGTATCTCACACTATTGAATTAATACATGAATGCTATCAAAACAAAACAATGCAATTACAAATACACAGACATGACTTATTCATTTGTCATTCCGTTACATGTAACTGTTTCACTTCACAAGAGTATTCACATGTCCAGTTGCATGTGTGATGTGTTTTTTAGTTAGTCAGATGACTGGCACTGCATTGAGTCAACAGGAGAGGTGTATGGTGGAGTGTAGCCACTTAGGTTCACTCTTATGGAGTCATTTAAATATTCATCTGTCAGTCTTGTTCTGAACTTTGATTTCATGACGTTCATGTCAGAAAAGGCAGACTCACAGTTATATAGACCCAAATAAAGAAGACATTTTCAGAGCTGTTTGGTGAAGATTCTTATAGTTATCTGACTCTACTAAGCTCCAGAAATGCTGAGAATGCAGTTGAGACTTTAACTGAACATTATTTTGAAGGTTTACTAATATATAATTTATAAAATCCAATGTCTCTCTGTCTGTATATCTGTTTGCTTTTCACGAGAGAACTACTTAACGGATTTATTTATTTATTTATTTATTTTTTTTTTATTTTATTAATTTTATTACAATCAATACATAGCAATCAAGTTTTAAAAAAAAAAATTATGCTAAGAACAGATCGATCCCCACCCTTGAGAGAGAGAGCAAGCCAAGCGGTGTAAAATTTAAGGCTTTTAAAAATACCTAAATCAACAAATTCTCTGTGCTTTATAAACATTTCAAAATATTACTGATTAGATCCTGCCATGTTTTGAAAAAAGTCTGCACAGATCCTCTAACTGAGTATTTGATTTTTTCCAATTTTAAATAATATAACACATCAGTTTCCCACTGACTTAAAGAGGAGAGTTTGGGTTCTTCCAGTTTATCAGAATAAGTCTGCGTGCCAACAGTGTAGTGAATGCAATCACAATTTGTTTGTCTTTCTCCACTTTAAGACCCTCTGGAAGAACCCCAAACACAGCTGTTAATGGGTTAGGAGGGATTGTGAGTCCAAGACTGTCTGAGAGGTAATTAAAAATTTTTGTCCAGAATAATGTTAATTTGGTGCAGGCCCAGAACATGTGACCTAGTGAGGCTGGGGCTTTTGCAGCGTTCACAGGTTGGATCATGCCCTGGAAACATTTTGGAGAGTTTTAGTCGAGACAGATGTGCTCGATATATAATTTTGAGTTGTATAATTGTATGCTTTGCATATGGAGCTTGAGTGAATTCTCTGCATTGCTACTTTCCACTCCTTTTCTGATATATTAATTGAGAGGTCATTTTCCCAGTGTCCTCTTGGATCTTTGAAAGGAAGGGATTGTAAAAGGATTTTATATATTGTAGAGATGGAGTCTAACTCCTTGAAATTGAGCAATAAATTTTCCAGCGTGGATGAGGGTGCAAGATGAGGAAAATCTGGAAGGTTCTGTTTAACAAAGTTCCTGATTTGAAGATAGTGAAAGAAATTTGTAGCTGGAATGTTAAATTTGGAATGTAATTGTTCATAGGATGCAAAGACGTTGTCTATATAAAGATCTCTAAGCAAGTTAATTCCAAATTTTTCCAGATATTAAAACTGCATATGTTTGTGAGGGTTGAAAGAGGTGGTTCTTTTGCAGGGGTGCCACAGAAAGAAGCTTCTCCGTCTTAAAATGCTTTCTACATTGGTTCCAGATTCTAAGTGAGTGGAGCACAATTGGGTTATTAGTGTATTGCCGATAGCGTGTGTTTATTGGAGCACAAAGCAAGGAATACAAAGAAGTACTGCAGGATTTTACTTCTATTGCGGTCCATGCCTGTGTATGTTCTTCTATTTGTGTCCAGGTTCTTATCGACTGTATATTTGCGCCCAGTAATAAAACTGGAAGTTAGGTAGAGCCATGCCGCCTTCTGCCTTTTGTCTTTGTAGGGTCGCTCTTTTGATGCGTGGATGTTTAGAATTCCAAATAAATGAGGTTATTGTTGAATCTAATTGCTTAAAAAAGATTTATTAATGTATATTGGTATGTTTTGAAATAAAAAGGAGCTTAGGAAGAATATTCATCTTAACAGTGTTAATTCTTCCAGCTAGTGTGAGATGAAGGGTTGACCATCTATGCAAGTCTTGTTTAATTTTTTCCATGCAGACGACGAAATTTTGTTGATAAAGAGCTTTATGTTTACTTGTGATGTACCCGAGGTATTTAAACTGTTCTGCAATGATAAAAGGAAGGGTGTCTAATCTAATATTATATGCTTGCGAATTCACGGAAAGAGTACACTTTTATTCAGATTAATTCTGAGACCAGAGAGCTTTTGAAATTCTGTGAGTGCTGCTAAGACTGCAGGCACAGAATTTTCTGGGTCCGATATATACAGTACCATGTCATCTGCATATAATGAGATTTTCTGTTCCAGTCCTTCTCTGCTAATCCCCTTTATCTGATCAGTATTTCGACAATGTATTGCCAGTGGTTCAATGGCAATTGCAAACAGCAGTGGTGACAAAGGGCATCCTTGTCTTGTGCCACGTTCTAGTTTAAAGTAGTCTGAGCAAATGTTATTGATGCAAACTGAAGCTTCTGGGTTAGTATACAGTAATTTAATCCATGCACAAATGTTGGGCCAAACCCAAACTTCTCCAAAATAGTAAAAGGTATTTCCATTCAATCATGTCGAATGCTTTTCTGCATCCAATGATAATAATATTTCTGGGGTGTTTGATTTAGTTGGTGAGTATATTACATTAAACAGGCGTCGAAGATTTGAAGATAAGTGTCGGCCCCTAATAAATCCAGTTTGGTCTTGTGATATTACTGAGGGAGCACTTTCTCCATCCTTCTAGCTATGATTTTAGAGAGTATTTTAACGTCGTTATTCAGAAGTGAAATTGGTCTGTATGATGCACATTGTAATAAGTCCTTATTTTGTTTTGGAAGACAGTGATTAGTGCTTGGCGAAAGGTTTGTGGAAGAGATTGGTTATCTCTGGCTTCTGTAAATGTTGCTAATAGGAGGGAGCTAGCTGAGCGGAGAATTTCTTGTAAAACTCTGCAGGGTAGCCATCAGGGCCTGCTGCTTTTCCACCTTGGAGTGACTTTATAGCATCCAGTAATTCTGATAATGACAGAGGTTTATCGAGCTCCTCCACACTAATAGCGTCAATTTGTGGTATCTGTAATTTATCCAGAAATGCATTAGATTGTATATTGTCTTCTTTAAACTCAGTAGTATATAGGGATTTATAGTAGTCTCTAAAAGTGTACATTATATTTTTGTGTTCGATGATTTTATCTCCATTCGTGTTAGTAATTACGAGATTGCGTTGTACATCTTGCTTGTGAATTTGTTGCGCTAAAAGCTTATTAGCTTTCTCTCCATGTTCATAATAATGATGTCTGGATTTGTAAATTAGTTGTTCGGTTTCTTTAGTTGTCAAGAGGTTTAATTCTGAATGTAGAGCCTGCCTCCTCTTATGTAGAGTCTCGCTTGGTAGTCTGGCATGTTCTTCATCTATTTTAGTAATTTCGCTTTTTATCTCTGCTACTTTCTTCGCGGATTTATTTCTGTGGGAAAGATATGAGATAATCTGTCCTCTTAAGAAGGCCTTAAGAGTTTCCCAGAGTATTCCTGCAGAGATCTCAGGGGATGTATTTGTCTCTAGAAAGAATTCAATTTGTTTGGATATAAATTCAGTACAATTCTCGTCAGCTAATAGAAGCGGATTGAGACGCCATCTGCGGGGTGAGTGTATGGGGCTTAGTAATTTCAGCTCCAAGATCATCGGAGCATGGTCTGAAATAACAATAGCATCGTATTTACAAGATTTAATCTTAGGCAAGAAGTTATTATCTATAAAGAAGTAATCAATCCTTGAGTAGCAATGATGTACTGGTGAGTAGAAAGAATATGTTCTTGAATTTGGGTTTAAAACCTCCAGGGATCTGATAAGTTGTGATCAGTTATAAACTTTGTAATTATCTTTGCGGTGTTAGTTGCGTTCCCCTGTGGAGGAAGTCTTATCTAAAAGTGGATTTAGAACACAATTAAAGTCCCCAGCCATTATAAGTTTATGAGTGTTCAGATTGGGAATGGATGCAAATAAATTTTGTATAAATTCCTTATCATCAACATTAGGTGCATAAACATTTATCAAAATCATTTTACAGTTAGATAAGTCTCCCATGACCATCACATATCTCCCTTCAGGATCCAATACTACATCTGATGCTACAAATGGTACTGTTCTATGTATGAGAATTCCCACCCCTCTAGTTTTCTTTGTAAAACTAGAATGGAACATTTGGCCAGTCCAGTCTTTTGCAGCGGAACTGATCCTTACTTAGTAAGTGGGTTTCCTGTAAAAATACTATTTTAGCATTTAGACCTGTTAGGTGAGAAAGTACTTTCTTTCTCTTTAATTCGTGATTCAGGCCTTTAACATTCCAGCTTACGAAGTTAACTGTCCCATCATGGAGACACTGATTCTGAGTTTTTGGTGTCATATTATAGTCTTAACTGGAAGTGAAATAGTTTAGGTCTTAATTTCCTATTCCCCCAAGAGTTGTTGCCATGCAGCTTATTATTACGTTGATAGTTATAATTATAAAGATTGAGATGATAGATTAGATATAGATCAAGCCTGCTCTCTTTCTCTTCCCCTTAACCCCCACCCTCCCTTTTTGCCTCCCCAGGTGAGGCTAAAACCCACTTCATGCAGTCCCAGTCCTCTGACATACCCAGAGACAGAGCACGTCCAAAGCACATCAAGCCCCCATGCAGTGGCGCTTTAAGGTTAAAAGATAGAGATATCTGTTACCAATATAGTCTTTAAAAGAGAAAAAAAAAAAAAAAAAAAGAATTTTGCACTTAATATATATACATATATATATATACACATACATACATATATACATATATATATATATATATACATACACATACATACATATACATATAATCTTCATCAATTTTAGTGCATTAAGATGATATCCCCAGATAATAAACCCAGGTGATGGTGTTAAAGATGTGTCCAAAACAAGCATAACAAGTCTTAATGCAGTAATAGCAATAACAGCAAACCAAGGGTATGATATTGAACAGTCTCATTTAGGGTACACATGAAATAATTAGAAAAGAAAAAAGAGGAGGAAAACGTAATTAAGCACAATAAAACATAAACATTTAGCCCTAGTAATACTAAGTAATGATAAGTAATAAGTAAGTAATAATAATATAAGAATATGAGAATATATGCTGATAAAAACCCGTATTTTAAAACAAATAGATCAGACAGTAGATTATTAATCCTAGCTTTATCATTTACCGCCATGACTCACAATTATGTATCAGAATAGTCCGGGATCAGCTTTCTTAACTCATTTTCTGCCTCCTCCTTGCTAGCGAAAACATAGAAATGACCCTGCCATTCCACTTTCAGTTTTGCGGATACAGGAGGCCGTATTTGACATTGGCTTGCCGTAGCAGCTGTTTAATATTATAGAAGGCGGCGTTTATAGCTGTTGCTGGAGAGAAGTCAGGGAAGACGCGAATGTGGCAATCTTCATATATAATATCTTCCCCTTTTTTTTTCCTGAGGAGTTCCATCACCTCTAACTTAAATGATAATCGTTCAAAACGAACTATAAAAGATCTTGGTCGGGTCTGACGGTGTTTGATCCGCGACGCGTAAGCGCTGCTATCTCAGATTCTGCTTTAAAGTCGCCCCGATTATTTTAGAAAAAGTTCAGTTGCGAATTTCACGGGTTTAAACTTTCTCGATTCTCCGGCAGGCCTTCAATTCTGACATTATACCTTCTATTCCCATCTTCTAAAGCAGCCAGTCTGTCTCCAAGTTTTTCTCCGAGTTTTTTACATTCCGAACTGACATTTACTGCTCTTTCCTCGGCACTGGCAGCTAGATGTTCGGCTATTTCGATCCGATTCGTGAATGTCTCACTAAGATGCTCCAATCGATCAGCAAGCGTGCTCAGTTTAACTGAGTTTTTCTCAATGCGCTCTTCAATTTTACCCAGCACCTGTCGAAGTTCTAGTTGTACCTCTTGGCGCAGCCTTTCATTTGCCTGTTGGATTTCCTGTTTTAATTCCTGTTTCAGTCTCTCAAGTGCCTTTGCCGTTGCTTTCTCATTAGCCTTCTCGCTTTTCTTTATATCTTGCCTGAGCTCAGCGAGCAACACTTTCAGTTCAGATAGCTGAAATGTGCCTTCTTGTGCCGTAGATGAAGCAGCAGACTCTGCTGAAGCCGGTGTCCCCGCTGCTCCAGTCCCGCGTAATTGCGTAACTGAAGCCGCGGACCTCCCGGCCTTTTCCAGTTTCAGGTAATCCTCTCCAATCGGCGAACTATCCACATCTGCACTCACGATCGCACCTTCGCTCCCCTTTTCGCTCTCAGCCGGCGACGATGTAGCGGACCGTGGTCCCGAGGAGTCTGTACTTTCACCCATCTGATCCAGGTCTGTCTCTGAGAGGCCGTATCTCGAACTAGGGCTTGCTGATCGCAGCTTGGATGTAGCTTTAGTCTTCGATTCTTTCGGACCCCCCTTCTTGTTGGCCATGTTTATATGTGTTTACATATACTGTAGCGGTCCCTCTCGGGTTGAATAAATACAGGATATCTCAGAATAATAAGCAAATAATATGAAAAATAGCACCACTGCTAGCGGAGCTCCACTTCAGACGTCCATCTCTCGCATCGGACGAGACCAACTTAACGGATTTAGATCTGCTTTTTTTTTCTAGAATTTGCTTGAACATTCCGGTTGATTTTGCGACTTCTCTCATTTTGCTATGTATCATAGTTCGCTTGCGGTACCAAATCTGAGAAACACGCAGCAGGCCGAGGGGAGGGGCCTTCCTCACTCACTCGCCAGCTTCGGGAGTGTTCCTTAACTCTGCTTAGCTAGCGAACGAGAGAACAATTGAATTCGACTTTTTGATATTTAAAATAAAGTGTTACTGAGGTCTTGATGAGTTTGGTTCTGGATATTCTCTTAAGTATATGCCACATTGAAAAGATAGATTGCAATTCATATTGTGGATCGTCATATGATTTTTTGGGAAGATCGTCCACCCTTAATTTGACTCATTAACCCTTTGGCGAGCTACTTGGAAAGGGGTTGCGAGCTATCAGTAGCTCACAAGCGACTTGTTGGAAACTCCTGCTTTAGACCAACGTAATTCATTTACCTCTCCCTACCTGACCAGTTACAATGAAAGCACTCAGGTACAACTCATCCCCCATTTTCCTTGTTTAGTCAGTTTATGGCCTCTCTGCAGGTAATGCCATATAGGCTCTAAGTCCAAATGCAGTCACCCTTGCCAATCTGTTCTGATGCCCCATCCCACTCACCATACATTTCCCATTCTGAGTCAGTCCTAAAGATTGGTTAGGTAAATCTCAAAGCACCACTTTCTCATAAATTAAGTAAAAAAGGCCCCCTAAATCACTATGTAATATTACATTTCCTTTGTCTAGTTTACAAATACACAATATTTATCAAATTATATGTTTGAAATCAGTCCACCACATTGATGGAATTTAGAATCAATTTTAATATTTTAGGAATCACCTATAGAGCTCTGCATGGTGAAACACCACAATATATTTCTGATCTGTTACACCATTGTATCATTTAGTCACCCACTTAGGTCACCTCACCAGGGCGTTCTTATTGTTTCACATACTAGGCTAAGGACTCAGGCTTTTCAGTCTGTTGCACCCAAATAGTGGAATAGCCTTTCTTGTGCTTTACAGGGTGCAGATACAATTGATATATTTTTAAAAAACAGTTGAAGATGCACCTGTTTAGGTTAGCATATGGGTAGCCATATGGTAATTCAGTTCTTGGTTATGTCTGTTGGAATGTTTATCATTTTCAATATCTACAGTATAATTGTGTGTTTTATTTTTTTCTTTGTGTACAGTACTTTGTCACTGTGTCTGCAAAATGCATTTTATATAATAAAAAAGACAGTTAACATAGTAATGAAATAAACAACTGGGCCAGAACAAAAGTTTGCAGTCTCTGAGATCCTTCAGGACCAAATATGACTAAACGTATAACAAAACAGGACCAAAAATAGCCCTCAGCCAGGGGGATAGCCGCTGGTTGCAGTCTATCAAGACTACCAGGTATTATAACAATACTAACTCACAAGTTGTTAGATGCATTAACAAAATTTCAGTTATCTTTTAGTCTAGCACTCCTCTGATTCCCCAATAGGAGCTTAACAAAGTCTAGTGTCTGATAATACTGGAGCAGCAGTGAGTGTAAGAAGCCTACATGTATAGTCAAAATTGATTTTTCGGCCACTTATCACTATGTATTTCTCTCTGATAAATCTGCAAAATAAACTGCACTCCTTCAAAAAGAAAGTGAACTCCTGAGATGTGATTTTCATGTCTTTAGCTAAGATTGTGCACTTGGAACAGCAAAAAGAAAATCCACACACTGCTTGCTGCTGTCATTTAAGAGCAAATAATACTTGAGGCACATACAATGGCACCATACAGCGCTAACAGCCTCCTATTCCAATTTTATACATGGAACCTATTTGTGACTTCTAGATTCAACCCTTTTTGTGCACATAAATGCAAAATTAGCAGCATGAGAGTAATATATGACTCAACGGTATGCCTAGGGAAAATGGTTTTAAATAGTGTAAATCCAAGATGCAAATATAAGGCTTATAAATTCGTGTTCACCTAATCTCTGCTTCACATACATGCTTATTTAGATTTAAAGGCAAATGACAGTTGTGAAGCATATGTGAAAAATGGATTAGTAATGCACAGTTGGTAGGAATTAAGCATTCTGGAAGAAAATGACTGATGCCTACCAATATGCGTTACTGACATTTTAAATGACAGGAGGTGCTTCTGGCAATGTTGTGAGTGATGCCCCCATCTGGGCTTCACAGAACTTTTTCATAGACAAACTAATTAATTTAAAAATAAACCATAGTAGATAAGATTGAATATGCTATAGGAAGAAAAGCAATTTAATGTAGAATATAACTGGGATCTGTTTTACAGAATACTGGATTATAAAATAAATCAATTCAAATAAAAATAATAAACAGCAATAACTGTGGTGGGCTGGCACCCTGCCCAGGGTTTGTTTCCTGCCTTGTGCCCTGTGTTGACTGGGATTGGCTCCGACAGACACCCATGACCCTGAAGTTAGGATATAGCGGGTTGGATAATGGATGGATGGAAACAGCAATAAAAAATGAGTTTCTGAGATGGTTAACCAGAAAACTTGCAAAGTACATTATTGTATGTGTTTTTGTATGTTTTTATGACTGGTCCCACCATTGTTTTAGTTGTCATTCCCAATCTTTTCAAAGAGGAACAGGGAAGACGTTCCATTCTGCAGCACTTAATAACACCATTCCTTTAATTTCATTTAATTTATTCTTTTTTATTCTGATTGAAACATAGGGCTTGCACTATAGGTCTCCATCATTGTCTGTTTTGGGCTGACCATTTTGCCTGTCCCCAGGACATCCCAGCTCAGACTCTAGGGTTCCTCTCCACTACATTTCTTTTGTTTTCTTGGGGCTTCAAATGCAAGGCATGATGTGTAATTCTGTCAAAGGTTTGCCCAACCCATTTCCATTTTCACTTCTGAATGGTGCGTGTGATGAATTTCTGCCTGATTTTCCATTAGAGCTCTTGGTTTGAAATCTGTTTTGGCTGTGGATGCGTAGGATCTGGTGAACACAGATGTTGATAAAGGCTTGCACCTTATATCCATTTTTCTAGTCTGTCTCCACATCTCACTTCCGTATAGTAGCACAGATTTTATAATGGTGTAGAAAACTTAATTTAGTGTGGAAGGTGAGATTCTTGTTTGACCATACTTTTTTCAGAACAATGAAAGTTTGCCGTACTTTGGTGATTCTGCATAGTACATCTTCGCCTGTTCCTCCTGCCTTGTTCACTGTGTTGAAAAGGTATGTGAAGCTTTCAACATCTTCTATGGACTGTCTGTCAGTAGTATTGGGATTCGGGTACATAAGCTCTTTCTCTTAATGACACTAAACTCCAAATGTGTGGTCCTGGCATCAATGTTTAGCTTGTCTGTATTCATTTGGTTAAGTTTATAACATACAGTAAAGTCACAAACTAAATAACACTTGTCATGCACACGCGTTTCGGAGGCAGTCAACAAACCCGCGGCTGAGTAAAAGATCGTGAGATGAAGGGCTACCGAAGGGTACTAATCTCTCTCTCTCTCTTCTTGCAGAAACAAAGACGAGAAGTAAACATCCGAACTGCGGAGCCAAAATGGCCGACTGTCCTTCCATTCCTCCCGGATGACGTAATGTTCAGGTCGAAGCCGTGATGTCATTTCCCCTTCTTAAATCTCTGTAGCCATCTTTAATTCTGTATAAATGCCTCTATGTTTGCATTATTATTTTATCGAATGTTTTGGTTGATCCCTATTTTGAGACATCTTTATTTTGACCTGTCCACTGGACATTATACGGGGCGGTACCCAAAACTTTGTGCAACTGGCTGTCGTATTTATTTATTCTACACACTGTTCATGAGCAATTCATGTTAGATGTTTGTAGATTTCAGATTAAACCAAAAAAGATAACTGTCACTTTAAATTTACGAGCTGACTACACTATGCATTCCAATTAGTACACAACACACCAGAGTAGCTCCCAATGTCTGTCTGCTGAGTTTCAGACTTAAAGGCAAAGATTTTCTCCAATGAATCTTAAAAGAATGTTCTTTAAGCTCAAAAATGCGCTTTCTTTACCTTGTCTCAACTATAATTCTTTCATCGATCCATTCATCCAGATCCTACCAGTACCCAACACGTGGAATTAACTGCTAATAAATGCTATATTGGATATAAATTTTCAAAATACCTGACCTTATTTTTTTTTTATTCAACCTACAGGAGGAGTGACATATTAGGTAAAGATGTTTGGGAATCCCACAGTAAAATGTGAAGGTTTTATTTGACTACATTACTTTCTTAAATAGGCAACACGCCAATACTAGAAGATTCGCACTCAAGCTATAAAAGAGACCTAAAACTTTAACTTTTGTTTCTTTTTTTCATATTATTAAAATTCCAAGCAAAAATTTCCATATCACACAATGTTCTCAGATAGATGGCAAAAATAATGGTACATGTTTTTCTGATATCAAGTATTTAGATTTCCTTTTATACTGTAGCAGTTTACTTGTGTCTTGTTCTACTGTGAAGCAATGCATTCTGAAAAAGCATGAAAGTAATTTTAAAACAAATGACAAAAAATGAATTATTCACAGTAAAAACAGACAAGGGTCGTTGATCACATTTTTAAAGTATTTTCCACCTTGTGCTTTTAAATGACATATCTTTGGAATTGCACTTGAATGTTCAAGTACAGAGGATGATGGGGAATTGATAAAGTCTTATATGCAATGACAAAAGTGCACAAGTGAGCACAGCAGAAATTGACCTGTATGCAGTATTTTTTGATAATATAATATTCAACTACAATTAAATTAAGTAAGACTTTTAAATGTAAGTTATGCAGAAGAAAAACAAGCAAATGAATATGTATGTTATTCTAGCAAAACTGGCTGGCTAGATCAAATTCCTTTAATTAATAATAAAGAATATAAATTAAATCAGAATTACTCAGTTAAAAAAGGTTTTGTTCACATAAACCTTTACAAGGAAAACAGCATCTTAACATCTTGACATGCCAGATGTACTGTATAGGTAGTCAAGCTCAGGACTGCACTATACAGGACAGGAGATGGACTAGTAAATGACATGGCAGGAAGCACCCAGGCATTAACAAACTGTATGGTCAGGGCAAAGACACCAAACCAGGACACACTAGGTCTACTAGCAATGGAAGGATCCATGAAGGTAGATGTTCTGCGATGACACAATAAAAGAAAGGCAGTGGGAAATTTACTTATCTAAGACCAAAACTTGAGTTTAAATTGATGGGTAAGTTTCTTTGGCTCCTCACATGTTAGGTAAAATGCTCATTGTGCAGCATGTTATTTGTTCTCTTTGTTTATTATTTACCATACTGTATCCTTGTATTTAATTGTTTCTCATCTGATTTATTGTTATAATCAACCCACCTTTTTCTTGTCAGCTCCCTTGGTTCTTATATGGGCTTGGGGGTAGCTCAAAAGCAGCCCCTGCAGAGCAGAGAAAGAACTTCCCAGTCATACAGTTATCCATAAATATTTGGACAGAGACAACTTTTTTCTCATTTTGGTTCTGTACATTACCACAATGAATTTTAAATGAAACAACTCAGATGCAGTTGAAGTGCAGACTTTCAGCTTTAATTCAGTGAACAGCTCATTATCCAAAGCATACCACATCATCTGTAAAACACGGTGGAGTCAGTGTGATGGTTTGGGCGTGCATGGCTGCCAGTGGCACTGGGACACTAGTGTTTATTGATAATGTGACACAGGACAGAAGCAGCGGAATGAATTCTGAGGTGTTCAGAGACATACTGTCTGCTCAAATCCAGCTAAATGCAGTCAAACTGATTGGGTGGCATTTCATGATACAGATGGACAATGACCCAAAACATACAGCCAAAGCAACCCAGGAGTTTATTAAAGCAAATAAGTGGAAAATTCTTGAATGGCCAAGTCAGTTCTCTGATCTTAACCCATTTGAGCATGCATTTCACTTGTTGAAGACTAAACTTCGGACAGAAAGGCCCACAAACAAACAGCAACTAAAAGCCGCTGCAGTAAAGGCCTGGCAGAGCATTAAAAAGAAGGAAACCCAGCATCTGGTGATGTCCATGAGTTCAAGACTTCAGGCTGTCATTGCCAGCAAAGGGTTTTCAACCAAGTATTAGAAATGAACATTTTATTTCCAGTTATTTAATTTGTCCAATTACTTTTGAGCCCGTGAAATAAAGGGATTGATAGTTGCCTCACATCTTTATGCAATCTTTTTGTTCGACCCACTGAATTAAAGCTTAATGCATTTCAACTGCATCTGAGTTGTTTCATTTAAAATTCATTGTGGTAATGTACAGAACCAAAATTAGAAAAACGTTGTCTCTGTCCAAATATTAATGTACCTAACTGTATTTCCAAATACATTCTTAGCGTGTGTATTGAGCAGCATACACTGCTTCATATGACAGGACTTGTTTTCTTCTCCACAAATATGGCTTTCCATTTTCTAAACAGTTGATGCTAGGCATCATAATGAGCCTGCAGGACACCCTGGAGGAAAGACAAAATGAAAGAAACAACAGTCCTTGATTTGCATAAGCCTGGGCAGCTCTCTGAACACTTTGAAGCCCTTGTGGCATTCAGTAAAAATATGACAGGATAGTTTAGATAATTTATTAGTCATTTCAACATTCCACTTAATAGACTTTGCTGTATGTTCAAGAACTTGGTGCTATTGTCTACAGCAAAAATGACTCCTAAAAATATTTACCAGTCTTAATTCAAATCCAGAGTTTCTGCTCCGGTTTCCAGTCATCTTAAGATCTATCATATATACCAGAATATAACTGTTAATTCAGCCTATACTGGAGATCAACATCTGTAGTTCAAAGGGGAACTTTTTTGCAGTAAATTTGGTTATGAATTCTGAAATTTTGTTGCAATGTATGATGTTCACATTTCTGAATGTATTCTGCTCCATTCCTTCTTTTGGTCTCAATTGCTGATCATGAGTTAAATAACAAACATTTTCTTCTGCTGGTGTCTCCAAGTTTGCCCTCATTCCTGATGTCCTCAATTTCTGCTATCTGTAAGTCTGTTTATCATGGCAAGTTTATGTCAGTGCAAATTCTAGATACACCTGAACTTGTAAGTTTGTTGTCTACAAGGTTTGAACAACTGCTTCTACCCTTCTTGTTAGTGACAAGTTATGAGGGAAACAGGCAAGTTTCGATTCGCATAAAAAAACGTTTCACAGGCAATTTCACAGTTGCAAAATGCAAAACACAGTTTTTATGGGCTATCTGCAGCAGCATGGCATATGTAATACAGGCTTCACTGGTAAAATCATGTCTATTTATGCCTCTTATTCACATCACTACAGACTTGTGCAGTATAGTTTTAAAAAATAGGCTGCATATTTTTCCATATCAAAACACACTATTGTGCACATCTGTTATCTAGCAACTGTTTTATCCAGGTTGAGGATATGCATATATCCAGTGAATTGTATTTTTAACAAGAGATCTTTATTTAAATGCTAAATGATGGGTAAACACATGTGGAATTAATGCCTGTAAACCCAAACAGGAACTAAACGGCTACCTTCTTGGTGTGAATAACACAAATTTTGCTGGAAGTAAAACACTATTTCTTTCCGAGTCTCACAGCGAATTCAGTGTCGCACAAATTGTTTCACTCATCACTATTAAAGACACTGACTGTTACATTAAAAAACTTTGTATGTTACATCACAAATATTGTTTTTAGTGTCAGGCATGACAGTTTCAAAGCTCCAATATGACATTATGTTGGTGTCTTTGAGTAAGTGGCTCTGGTAGCAGCACAGCAAGAGTACTGTAAGAGTTCACTATGAACTATACCCAAGTTAATCTTTCTTTTTAATCCTTCTAGTTTCAGACTAGGTCTTTCTGCATTTTGTTTGCACTTAAACCCTTAATTTCACTAATTAATTCTGAGACAGTTACGTGATAGGGCTACAGTGGTGTGAAAAACTATTTGCCCCCTTCCTGATTTCTTATTCTTTTGCATGTTTGTCACACAAAATGTTTCTGATCATCAAACACATTTAACAATTAGTCAAATATAACACAAGTAAACACAAAATGCAGTTTTTAAATGATGGTTTTTATTATTTAGGGAGAAAAAAATCCAAACCTACATGGCCCTGTGTGAAAAAGTAATTGCCCCCTGAACCTAATAACTGTTTGGGCCACCCTTAGCAGCAATAACTGCAATCAAGCATTTGCGATATCTTGCAATGTGTCTTTTACAGCGCTCTGGAGGAATTTTGGCCCACTCATCTTTGCAGAATTGTTGTAATTCAGCTTTATTTGAGGGTTTTCCAGCATGAACCGCCTTTTTAAGGTCATGCCATAGCATCTCAATTGGATTCAGGTCAGGACTTTGACTAGGCCACTCCAAAGTCTTTTTGTTTTGTTTTTCTTCAGCCATTCAGAGGTGGATTTGCTGGTGTGTTTTGGGTCATTGTCCTGTTGTAGCACCCAAGATCGCTTCAGCTTGAGTTGACGAACAGATGGCTGGACATTCTCCTTCAGGATTTTTTGGTAGACAGTAGAATTCATGGTTCCATCTATCACAGCATGCCTTCCAGGTCCTGAAGCAGCAAAACAACCCCAGACCATCACACTACCACCACCATATTTTACTGTTGGTATGATGTTCTTTTTCTGAAATGCTGTGTTCCTTTTACGCCAGATGTAACAGGATATTTGCCTTCCAAAAAGTTCAACTTTTGTCTTATCAGTCCACAAGGTATTTTCCCAAAAGTCTTGGCAATCATTGAGATGTTTCTTAGCAAAATTGAGACGAGCCCTAATGTTCTTTTTGCTTAACAGTGGTTTGCGTCTTGGAAATCTGCCATGCAGGCTGTTTTTGCCCAGTCTCTTTCTTATGGTGGAGTCGTGAACACTTACCTTAATTGAGGCAAGTGAGGCCTGCAGTTCTTTAGATATTGTCCTGGGGTCTTTTGTGACCTCTCGGATGAGTCGTCTCTGCACTCTTAGGGTAATTTTGGTCGGCCGGCCACTCCTGGGAAGGTTCACCACTGTTCCATGTTTTTGCCATTTGTGGATAATGGCTCTCACTGTGGTTCCCTGGAGTCCCAAAGCTTTAGAAATGGCTTTATAACCTTTACCAGACTGACAGATCTCAATTACTTCTGTTCTCATTTGTTCCTGAATTTCTTTGGATCTTGGCATGATGTCTAGCTTTTGAGGTGCTTTTGGTCTACTTCTCTGTGTCAGGCAGCTCCTATTTAAGTGATTTATTGATTGAAACAGGTGTGGCAGTAATCAGGCCTGGGGGTGGCTACAGAAATTGAACTCAGGTGTGATACACCACAGTTAGGTTATTTTTTAACAAGGGGGCAATTAATTTTTCACACAGGGTCATGTAGGTTTGGATTTTTTTTTCTCCCTAAATAATAAAAACCATCATTTAAAAACTGCATTTTTGTGTTTACTTGTGTTATATTTGACTAATGGTTAAATGTGTTTGATGATCAGAAACATTTTGTGTGACAAACATGCAAAAGAATAAGAAATCAGGAAGGGGGCAAATAGTTTTTCACACCACTGTATGTGGCTGAATGAGTTCTAGGATCTTCCCCTGCCCCCTTACAAAGGCTGTATTATTACGTATATTAATTATATATCAGTTTCGTGATGGGAGGGGAAGTATATATAAAAGTGAAACTCTTACCTCTTTTAGTGATCTAGCATTTGCAGTGTAGCCTTGAATAAGCTATCCAATGCATTGTTTTGCCCTCTATCATATTTTTTATATTATTTTTTTGTCTTGTGTGCCTCCACACCTTTGATTGCACCATAACTACAGTCTCTACCTGATTTCAGACTCTTTTTTTGGCTTTATAAATAGTTAAACTCACTTTGTCATTTACCCGTCTTCGTCCAATTTGTCATGGCTTCTTTCCTTAATCTTGCTGGCCCCAATCTGAACTTCCAATTTGGGTCCCAATCATTGCAAGGCATTGTTCTGATGTCATAGCTCAGTTGTCGCACTATGAATGCCAATGTTATGAGCTCATGCAGTGTGAGTGACTGCCTCAGGTCACAGTAGGTTGGTGAGAGCTTGACAGCACATGTGCATTTAAGTTGAACTAATGTACGTAAGTAAGGTCTTGTATAATGACCTAGCTGTCATTGTTTTTTATGTGTTGACTTTTGCCTTTTGTTTTGCCTTGAATTATATACCTTTTTTCCACAAGGCTGTAATTCTTCTGTTCTCAAACCTATTTTACCAATCCAGTCTCACTGTCACTAACAGAAATTATTGAAAGCAGTTTAAAGCATCCATGAATCAAGCTAAAATAATGCAGCATCTTCAGTTGAGCTGGAGACCAAACAAAAAACAATTCAATCACAGTGTTTTTTGAGTTTGGTGAAACTGATGCAGTCTGCAGGTAATGCTATTATAATGACAAGCAGTGAAATTTTCCAAGCTTGATTTGCATCCAGAAGTCATTATTGATATTTGGATAATTGAACTTCCAGAGAAAAAATCTTTTAGAAACAGCCCAAATTATTTCAGACATAAATGATAAAAATGTGGGCACATTCAGGGAGTTCTGACTACTTTTGGCTAAGCACATCCATTTTTTATACTTTTGCTTTAGCCATTGTGCTACCCCTGAGACAAACAATGAAAACTGCCATAAAAACTTGTATAACAGCAAGAGCTTATTATGTAGTCTTTGTGAATGCGTGCAGAGTTACATTTTCATCATACAGACATTTATGTAAATAAGTTGCTAGTCACAAAGATAAAACAAAAATGTCATAAATAAATCCCATCCAAACAATGTTTTCACTTATTGTTTTCTGCCCTTGTGTATGATTATCTTTGATTTTAAAGAAAGATCATTCATCCTCTAGCTCAGCCATTCAAGGTGCAAAAAGTAATCATGCTTTATGATTACTGCAATGGCAGTCTTCAAACAGAAGCTTTTTTATAAGAAAGTAAAATACTTTGAATAATGTATCCTAAAATTTCTGTTGTTTTTTTTTCTTTTCATGTTGCATTCCATTTGAATACAGCCTGAAAAAGATATTGTTGAGAATATATTGGTGAATTTAGCAAAAACAAAATTATATGCAAATTATTTGCCTTTTGTTTGCTATTTACTTGGTACTCTAGAAGACATTTTGTCAGATTGAGTAGGAACTAAGCATTGGAGCTTAGAGGATATGCAATGAAGATAAAAAATACACCATTGTCAACTCCATTGTCATGGTTCAGCCAGTGTTGTTTCCATGGTTCATACATTTTCTTTTTGTTTAACTATTTTATTATTTTTCAAATACTGTTTTAGATAGATAGATAGATAGATAGATAGATAGATACTTTATTAATCCCAAGGGGAAATATATTATATATTGTGGTGATTATTCTTCCCCAAAGAATACAGCACAAACAAAAACAAAGTTTTGGGGACCGTCCCCATATATTGTAGCCCAGACAATAATAAATGTAAGTGATTCAGAGTCTCAAAAATAAAACAGTGAACAGTTTTCTTTAACCAAAATGGCGGCTTTATACAGAAAAGGATTATGGTACAGGAAATGGTTGGCAGGAAGTGGCGTTGAAAACAGGAACCGGAAACAACGTCATTATGATTGGACGGAAGTGAGGTGAATTGATGAAGCCGGAAGTGACGTCATCATGGTTGACTGGAAGTGACGTCGTCGTGGCCATTTTGGAACCCTGAAGTGGAGGATTATTTTTCTTCAGGTTTTCTGTTGATCAAAAGAGATTTGGGTAAGTACCACGTGACAACCCTCTATCTCACGATGTTTCACTCACCTTTAGGCTCTT
The DNA here is from genome assembly GCF_016835505.1 of Polypterus senegalus. NCBI lineage: Eukaryota > Metazoa > Chordata > Cladistia > Polypteriformes > Polypteridae > Polypterus > Polypterus senegalus. The sequence goes on along the minus strand of NC_053156.1, from coordinate 150,050,086 downwards.
TGACTGCCTCCTAATCGCACATGTGTGACAATATATATAGATACTAGCAGAATACCCGCACTTCGCAGCGGAGAAGTAGTGTGTAAAAGAAGTTATGAAAAAGAAAAGGAAAAATTTTAAAAATAACATAACATGATTGTTAATGTAATTGTTTTGTTATTGATATGAGTGTTGTTGTCATATCTATTCTTAACAAATGAAAAGAAAATATACTCTGTGTGCACAATTATTAGGCAAGTGAGTATTTTGACCATATCATCATTTTTAATGCGTATATTCCAACTCCAAGCTGTATTAACTTGAATGCTTATTGGATTTAAGCACGTCAGGTGATGTGTATTTGTGTAATGAGGGAGGGTGTGGCCTAAGGAGATCAACACCCTATATTAAGGTGTGCAGAATTATTAGGCAGCTAGTTTTCCTCAGGCAAAATGGGCCAAAAAAGAGATTTAACTGACTCTGAAAAGTCAAAAATTGTAAAAAGTCTTTCAGAGGGATGCAGCACTTTTGGAATTGCTAAGATATTGGTGTGTGATCACAGAACCATCAAACATTTTGTTGCAAATAGTCAACAGGGTCGCAAGAAACGTGTTGAGAACAAAAGACGCAAATTAGCTGCCAAAGATTTGAGAAGAATCAAACGTGAAGCTACCAGGAACCCATTATCCTCCAGTACTTTCATATTCCAGAGCTGCAACCTACCTGGAGTGCCCAGACGTACAAGGTGTTCAGTGCTCAAAGACATGGCCAAGGTAAGGAGGGCTGAAACCCAACCACCACTGAACAAGAAACATAAGTTGAAACGTCAAAACTGGGCCAAGAAATATCTGAAGACAGATTTTTTTCAAAGGTTTTATGGACCGATGAGATGAGAGTGACTCTTGATGGACCAGATGGATGGACCTGTGGATCAGTAATGGGCACAGAGCTCCACTCCAACGTGGAGATGGGGTACTGGTATGAGCTGGTATTTTTAAAGATGAGCTAGTTGGACCTTTTTGCATTGAAGATGAACTCAAAATCAACTCCCAAACCTACTGCCAGTTTTGAAGACACTTTCTTCAAACAGTGATACAGGAAAAAGACCATGATTTTTATGCAGGCCAATGCTCCATCACTTGCATCGAAGTTCTCCACTGCGTGGCCAGCCAGTAAAAGCCTTAAAGATGAAGGAATAATGACATTGCCCCCTTCCTCATCTGACCTAAACCCTATCGAGAACTTGGGGGCACTTCTTAAACGCTAGATTTACGGGGGAGAAAAACAATACACCTCTCTGAAGAGTGTCTGGGAGGCTGTAGTCACTGCTCCACAAAAAGCTGATCGTCAACAGATCAAGAAACTGACAGACTCCATGAATGGAAAGGCTTATGACTGTTATTGGAAAGAAGGGTGGCTATATTGGTCATTGATTGATTGATTTATTTTTTTTGAAATGTCAGAGATGTTTATTTGTAAATTTTGAGGTGTTTGTTTATTATTCTCACTATAACAGATGAAAATAAACAAGTGAGATGGGAAAATTTTCATTTTTCCTTTAGTTGCATAATAAATCTGCACACTAATAGTTGCCTAATAATTGTGCGCACATATGTATTCCCCTGATGATGTTCACACTCACATTCCCGTTGTGAAACATTCAGATTTCAGGTTTATTAACATTTTGGATTGACTGATAGCACTGTGTTTGTTCCATATTAAAATTAATCCTCAAAAATACAACTTGCCTAATAATTGTGCACACAGTGTATATATATATTTATATAGCATATCTTTGCAAAACAAAAAGAAAGAAATAGAGCGTCACATACACGTCTTCTTTCCTCTGCCTATTAAGTAATAAATTAAATCGATTATAAATTATTAACACAAAGTAAATGAAAAAAATATCGTGAAAGAAACAGAAACCAGAACTTACCCCCACAGCATCCACCGCGCTTCTAGTGTTAGAGCCAAAAACGTGGTACACGCGAGGTTGTGAGTGTGGCGCTAATGCCTTCGTGCTACAACAGATTATAGTGTTGTTATACTATAAACTATTTACAGGGATCAACAGTTTTGGGGAAGTCCATAACAAAAAAAAATAAAATTATAGATAACATTTTACACTTTGCTATATAAGCAACTGTTGCTGGGGGTGCCAGAATCCAACAAGGAAGAAAAATGAAAAACATTATTTGTACAAAATCTTAATTTATTTAAAACGGATGACTCCCGCTCTCACGTGCAAGTCTGCGTGGATATTATGAACATCTGTTTCAAGTTCTATTTAAATTTTAAATAGAAGGAATTTTTATTTAGTCGATAGAAATGTCTTTGGTAGGAATGTAAGTTAAATGTAGGCATCTTTGCATAAAGTTTTGACTATCCAGCGCTTACATTATATATTCCGAAATATTCCAAGATCGTCTTTATATACTCAGGTTTTGGGAAGCGCTGATCAATGTAATCGGTGTACCAGGAAATCATGCTTTGACACATGTTCCCCAATGTAACCTTTTTTTAATGCGTTATGGAGCACATGCATCGAAGCTTCTCATCTGTGCGATTGTCAATGTAACCTTTTGTAAGTAGTGCCTGGAGGATTCAGTGTATATGTCACTCGCTCGCTTCTTATTGTTTCGCTGCCTTCTCAATTATATACTGCATGTTTTCTTCAGCGCATTTTGGAGCTCTTCCTGGTTTTCTACGTAGTGCGTTGACAGTCAGTTCACGTGATTAATTGGGAGGCGTGATGATGTCTGGAGAAACTCTGCCCCCCACGGCTTTCCAGCTGAACTCCATTACAGCGTATGCAGAAAAATAGCTTCCAGTTATGACCATTACGCGTAGAATTTCGAAATGAAATCTGCCCAACTTTTGTAAGTAAGCTGTAAGGAATGAGCCTGCCAAATTTCAGCCTTCTACCTACACGGGAAGTTGGAGAATTAGTGATAAGTGAGTGAGTGAGTGAGTCAGTCAGTGAGTCAGTGAGGGCTTTGCCTTTTATTAGTATAGATTATATTATATATATAATATATATATATATATATATATATATATTGTCACAAAGATGAGACATACTCAAGATAAAGATTTGGGGCAGCCACCCGTATAATCTGGTAACCCAGCTGCAAAGTTGTTCTTTTTATGAAATACAGCACTGAAGTGCATACAAACGAGTCCAAGACAAGACTGAGGGAAAAGGAAAAAAGGGGAAGACAGGAAGTGAGGTCAAAAGGATCGGGCACGTGTTCATCACTTATTGGATCAAGCCCGGACGTGACATCAGGGGGGCCGGAGCTAGGTAAGGTCTGTTTCCATTGGTTTGGTCCCAGAAGTGATGTCAAGAGAGCCAGGTGGAGTCTCCCAGGAATGGTCTACAGGGAAGGGAGAAAAAGAGTCGGTGCACTCTGCCACATTCCTGCATGCCTCAGAACTGCCTTCATTCAAGCCCTTTAGCTGCCTCCCATGCAGCCCATTGTGTGACAATATATATATATATATATATATATATATATATATATATATATATATTATATTTTGTTATTAATTCCTTTTTTTTTTGGTTTTGTTCTGTCTGTATATTATTTATTTATTATTTTTAATGTTATATTATGTTAAGATTATATGTATTAACTTTCTTGGTTCTTGCCTTGCTTTCTGTATGCGGAACCTAAGGAGGCAGGGCCACCTAATCATGCGGCTGGGATACTAGCACCAAGAGTATTTAAGCTGAAGCTGCTGATGGGTTAGCAGCAAGCAGCACGTAGAAATGATCCATCAATTCATCCATTATCCAACCCACTATATCCTAACTACAGGGTCACAGGGGTTTGCTGGAGCCAATCCCAGCCAACACAGGGTGCAAGGCATGAAACAAACTCTGGGCAGGGCGCCAGCCCACTGCAGGGCACACACACACACACCAAGCACACACTAGGAACAATTTAGAATCGCCAAAGCACCTAACCTGCATGTCTTTGGACTGTGGGAGGAAACCGGAGCACCCGGAGGAAACCCATGCAGACACTGGGAGAACATACAAACTCCCCACAAGGGAAGCGAACCTGGGTCTCCTAACTGCAAGGCAGCAGCGCTACCCACTGCGCCACCGTGACATAGAAATAATGTTCATTTTTTTTAGAAAAAATTTTTGCAATGTGATCCTTAAAACAGCTGGAAGGAATTTGCAAACAGTAATATTTTTTGGATTCGAAGTGTTTGCATGGTTTCCTTCCACATCTGGAAAATGTGCATGTTGTAATATCTACAAGCAGAAAGGAGTGTACCAAGTGATAGACTTAAGGCAAATAAGGTTCAAATCAGAAGTACAAAACATCAAAGCCAAAACAAGAGACAAAAAAATCTTGTTCAAAAAACAAGAGCAAAGTCAAGAACCCAAGAAACGTTTTTCTAAGTTGACTTTGAAGATATTTATTGTTGTATAAGCACTGCAAAATGTACCTTCTGGATTGTATACTCTGTTCCTTTCTTGAAATAAAATAAATAAAATTTCAAAAATAAATTCCAGAAAAAAATTTTTTTTTTGTTTTGTTAATGTATGGTCACTGCCACTTTGTATGTATCTTTGCATAGCCACTGTTAAAAGTTTCTAAGCATACATGTCCTAAAAACTGCCTCACATGAGGAAGGGACTGTTGTGAGAGAATAATTTAGAGGTAACTGTAGTTAAGTATTTTGATTTGCAGTACACATTGAAATATATAAGCATTTGTTTTGGAAATGTCACGAAGTGAACTACTGAAATGGTTAAGTAAATATAAGACAAGAATGTTCCTGGAGAAAGGCTAATGTAATAAATAAAATGTAAAAGGAGATAATTACAAGATCAGCAGATGTCCTGTAAACAACAAGACTGGACTGTTGTCACATACACAGAGATTTCAAGAGTAATATCTGAGATGTGAGAAGAACAAGAGTGTAACATAAATAGACTTTTATTTGGATAAGTTATTTTGGCATAAGCCAATGAACCTATCAGATTATGTGTATGCATTAATCAGCACTGTTACGTTAATTCAGTTGATTTTAAAACAGACCTCTGCCCTCGAATTTCCCCTTGGGATTAATAAAGTATCTATCTATCTATCTATCTATCTATCTATTTTTTCCGTAATAGACTACTGTGATGAATGTTCCCTCTTCAGAAACAAAAGACATAATGGACACGCTTCCCCCTGCTTTGTTTCTGACTCAAAGGGGTCCTAGTTTGAGGACAAGATTTCTTTTCTTTAATATATTTATTATTTAATTTCTACCACACTGTCAACCTTTGGCTGGTGATACAGTGGAAACAAAGAATCCTTATAAATAAAAGAGTTATTAATCAAAAAATGCTTTTTAACAGAAAAGTTCAGAAGAGCATAAGAGGCACAATAGGAGTTGCCTGAAGTAAAAAAGACAATCCAAGGCAAACAAGACACCAAAACACAAATCCAGAAGAGAGTGTGAAGAATAGAACATAAAGATAAAAAAATTCAATAAATCCACAAAAGCACATGTAGCACCCTCCTAGTTGGGTATAATAGTAAACTCAGAAGTAAGCCTCAGTGACACAATTTTTTTTTGCTTTGGGGAAAGCAGGAACAGAGATGTGATTGGTGCTATTTACTACCAATCAAGGTACAGTGTGCTCTTAGTACTCAGATGATTTTTGTTTTTCTTGGGGTGTTGAGGGGAAGAGTGTGTGGAGACAGAGGAGGTGTGAGGAAGAGCATGTAGTAGAGACAGAGCTAGGTGGAGAAGAGTGTTAAACGAGTGTGTAAGAAACAAAAAAAAAGAGAAAAGAGAAAGCTGGTACTAAGGTTGTGGAGAGCCGGAGAGTGGGAAAAGTTTTTTTTTTTTTTTGGGTGGTGAGTGTTAAACGTGAGAGGCATTGAGTGGGTTTGGCTCATTGGAATATGGAAAAAAAAGAGAGCTAGGTTTTTAAAAAAAAAGGGACAGACAAACGAAGAGTTGGACACCTACTTTAGATAAATTTGTTATATAAAAAAGGAATGAAAATAAATCCCACATCAAGACGAAGCTGCTGGCGTTATCCCAGACGGAGCTGTGAGATTCCTGTGTTTAACCACAGAGGAAAATGAGAAGTGCGGCACAAGTTCTGGAAGGACACCGTGAGTACATGTGAAGTTATGTACTGCATATGAGCTCCAACTAAGCACGGCAACGATTTTTTTTTATAGATATATATACACATATATATATTTATTGTTGATTTCTTTGTGTGAATCTTACCTGTGCTGTAACTCAGACAAATTTGAGTTAAGTTGAACTGCGATAATATCCCATGAGCGGAGTGTTTAAATAAATGTGTTTTATTTTTTTTCATTGATTGTTTGTTTGTTGTTTTCTATCCATGATTGTGTGAAGTGCTTACATTTAAATAATTAATAAAAGGAGTGAGTGTTTACAAATCATTACTTTGAAATAGTGTAACAATTAGGGATAAATAATAATTATTTCATTGGACCTATTGGTTATTAAAATTTATTGGGAGGTGTTTAATGTGGATCCCACAAGTGAAATTTCATCCTATGTGAAAGGTAACGTGCCAGTTCAATAGTGGGAGGGCTGGTTGCACACATTAAACATCAGAACTCTCCAAAACCATCAAGTGCATTCAGATGAACCCAGGAACTGCTGGTTATCTCAACATTTATATGGTATGGGACTAATCTCTTAAGGGTGATAGGCAGGTGGCTTCACTTTTTGGTGAACCATCAACAAAGAACACAGAACATAGCTGGACAAGCAGAGAAACATACAAACTAAATAGTACACAGAGAATATGTACAACACATAACAATTCAAAAACAACAATAACATAATGCATAAGCACCTGTGAAACCATGACAGCCATGGGCATGCTGTTTATAGCTGCCAGGTAACATGGAAATAATGTGAGGCACTGTTTCCTCATGCTCTGCCTATATATGATGGTGCTTTTCAGCAGCATGCATCCAAATATTTGATTTATCACTAAACATCTCAGACATCTTTTCTTAACGGTTAGTGGAAGCTAAAAGGTGTTTCTGTCAAGGCTTTGACATTTGGGCCTCTTTTGGCTACAATGTTTGCTGTGCATTTGGTTTTTGGTCCACAGTCCTGATAGCTATCTTTTAGTTATTTTAACTCTGGCTGGCCTTTTGGCTACATTTCACATTGCTCCTATAAACATAGCTCTATCTCCTTGCTTTTCTAGGCTCATTTACAGCATTGGGCACCTTTCATAGCTTATGTGTTAGTACAAGACGGTTGTCTACAATAAATGCATTAAAGAACAAAACAAATAGGCAAAAAACAAAACACCCTGCAGTCAGTCTGAGATCAAGTCCCAGGACACCGAAACGTTTTTAGTCTAGGCCTCATATATTCTTTCTGTTCTAACCTCTTCTCCTACCACCAGTAAGTCCTAACTATAAGTTCTTAAAATGGCCCTCCCTTTCAATTTCAATTTCAAGAGCTCATGTATTACCACGTTACACAGAGTACATGAAATTACTGTAAAAAATCAGTAAAAGTCCAAAAATATATCACAATGTCCAACAAGGGAAAAGCTAACCGCAAACCTCTTGCTTGTTGAGTCAACATAAGCAAAGTATCTTTATAAATGAAGAGTTTATTGACAAAAAAAATATACAGCGAAAAGACAATAATAGAAAAAGAAAAGAATTTGCTTAAAAGTCAATCCAGGTGAAGCAAGCCCTAATACATAATCCTTAAAACAGAGAAAAGAAAGAGATTTTAAACATCCACAAAAAATATCGAAGGAAAAGCAAATATTTAAAAGACACTCCAAACTACACTCATTGGGAACCTAAGGGAAGCTGCTTCATCCACCAGAATATAAAAGTGGATGATTGTCCCTTTGGTATGACATCATGGTGGTTCTGTCTCTTACGACTCCACCAGTAGAATCTAAGGAACATAAAGATACAGTATGTAAAATATTAAGTAATAAACTAACATTACAGAAATGGCATACAAACATTAAAAATGATCATCCAAAAATATCAAAAGCATCAATAAAACAGAAAATACAAATAAGCCAGAGAACAGACCCTGAATGAAACATGAGAAAAAAATCCAAGAACCACAGACAAAATAATCAGACTTGGTGGTGCCATACCCTAGTCAGCATTTGGCAGCCATTTTTGTAACCTCTTTATTAGTGTAGCTCTAAACATTTAAATGGAGACTGAGCACTTAAATAAACCTTATTTTAATAATAGCACTATGGTATGGTGACGTCCGTGGCAAATGTGCAATTTTAAATAAATAAATTGTAAACGGTCCTGCTAGAGTCAGGCTTGTGGGTGTGACACTCCACTGCATGGTTTTGGGGAATTAGGTGGGATTGTTGATTTGTTGATTGTTGTGTGCCTGTGCAGTTGACTCAGCTATTCCCCACTGACACTCTGTGTCTTGTTAGTTATAAAAGGGAGCCAGAAAAAAAAAAGTAAAAGAAGGAGTGGAAGTTAAGAAGGAAGAAAGAGGCAGGATCGGGAGAGCCTTGGCCACTGGGAAAGGAAGCAGGTGGTCGGGAATATGGCCCAGGATAAGCAAGCGGTAGGCCTGCACTCGAGTGTGAGGCTGAGGACGGGGCGCTCCTATTGAGCTACGCAGGGGAGTAGGAGTGGCCCCGTTGTGTAGTGTATCCCTTGTAGGCTCCAAAAGACTGGCAGAGGAACACTTGAGTGGGGTTCAGGGTGGTGTCCTGCAGACAACTAGGGAAAATGAACCAAGGATAAAAGTATGACTGCACCTGATGGCAAGAGTCTTCTTTTGCTGCAAGGTCCTGAAGACACCAGATTTTGGAAAGATGCATTGGGTATCGTGTCTTTTATGAAGAAGATTCTGCCTGGATTTTCACTTTGTTTTTAAGGAGATGTTTATTGTTATTTATTTGACACAGTAACCTCCCTGATTTTCACCAGTCTTATATTGGATTATTTATGAAAAAGCACTGTACTAAATGCACCTTGTTTTGAAAAGAAATCACTGTACCTCCTATTACTGATTGTATGTGTCCTTATTTGTCTGGCTAATCCACAGTTACATTATCGACAGATCCAGGTTTAAGTGCTACCAAGTAGCGTGGACCAGACCTTGACCATCACAAGGGCTTCCTACATTTAGTCTGGGTCATAACCTTAACCTTAAGAACCTCTTAAGTTTACCCCCTTAACCTGCACTGCTGTCCTTTTAACAGCATTGCTTTGTCAATGTCTATTTGTATTCATTGTATTCATTGCATTGGAAAATGTCTCTTCCCGCTGAGTTAATTGCTTTCTAAAACACTTTGTCATAAGTAACAGTATGTAAAGTTTAACTAATGATTGATTATAAAGTGATTAGGGTGTATGTTGATTGTCATTTGAGCCTCATTTTTATACGTTTCTATGAATAGCTAATTCAACTCTGTTTACTATAAGATGACATGTATTTGAAGAGAAAGCATCACTGAACAGTGACAGACACAAGTAACATTTCAAATTCTTGTATATTTAATCGTGAATTACGTATAATTAGATACAGCAGGAGTGCTCTAAACATTTTCCCTTATGAGGGCAATGAGCATACAGTATGTGTGCTCCACCTCAGGATGTCACACCAATCAACTTGTATTAAAGATTTCCTTAAGCTGTACAGGGATCATCTGAAATGAAGTTGATTGAAATAGCTGCCAGTGGCTACACCATGCTGTTTTACATGAATTTACAATGATGGCTTTTTTTTTCTCTTTTCCACACCTAGCAATGTTATCAGTAGAGGCACACACTTTACAAGTTTCACTCGTATGGCTCTCTGAATCCCTTAATTTACTTGGTCAGGCTATGGCATGCTAAACAGGGCCACGCCGCATTGTCTCCTATTGGGCATTCATTTGGAACATTTTCAAACTGTGAAAACTTCATTAACCAAGACAGAACCTACAGGCAGTTTGACATTCATGATTCCAAGGTTGTAAACAAAATAGATTTGTGTGACTTTTATGCTCAAAGCAATTTTATTTGTTAATGTAATGGCATATTGCTAGTTGTATTTGCTTGACCATGCATTGATAATCAGTACGTGGTCAATGTGGCATGAATACCGTATGCTGCAGATCTATGAATGCATTTCGCATAAACTTCTGTAATTGTGTATGGAGTTGATTTATTTTTCAAGCCGCCTGTTACCACAATTTTGAATTATGAAATTACTGATGTAAAAATCACATATTGTATTTCACCCAGTTTAAGGATACTTAAGAGGTCTCTGTACCATGAGTGCACCTGATGTTTCTAATCTATTACATCTGATGTTGTAGTCATTGCCTTTTGTTTGCATTGAACTACTGTCTTAGTTTGGGGGAGACATATGAGTTGTTTTTGATTTGATGTACTTTATGAATCCCCAAAGGTAAATGGTCTTTTTGCATGACCTTTGGAGGCCAGAGCACAGGGTTAGTTGTATAGTTAACCTGGAGCAATTTTCAGGTTAAGGGCCTTGCTCGAGCGCCCCTCTAGATACCAGCTCAGATCCTTAGCATCTAAGCCACATGTGACTAAGAATCTTATTATACAGTGTTCATATGAAAATAATCTTCAAACTGAACTTTTACTGAGTTGTTTACAGTACACAAAAGTCATTGATATCTTTTTTCTTACAGAAAAAGGTTCCAGTGGTCAGTAAAACAAGTTTTATAAATGTGTTTTGTCTCTGTATACACTGATGACTGAGTGAAGGCTGCTCAACTGCAGTAAAAATGGACACTAAAACATCTTAGGCAGCTGATCCTTTCTACGCTGCAGGGACTTGGACACAGATGTGACAGTGCTGTTTTGCTGAGATTTCACGCACTAACAGATCTCCAGTGTTTCAAAGGGCAAAGGTGTAAGAACGGCTTACATTCTGAATTATGCGCTTCAGCTGATCTTCTGCATTAGGTGCTTAGAAGTAGAAATAGGAATTAGCAATTAACATTTATCAGACTTGCTTTTTGTATTTTATTATAGTAAATGTGAGTTTTGGGATCATTTTTAGTTCACTAATATAGATATGTATTGAATAGTATGTGATTTTGTATATGTTTTAATTTTGTACCTGAGATCTTTACTTTTTGTATTAAAAAGTACATATTCATTAATTTATTATCAAACTCACTTAATATAGCTTAGGATTTCAGGGCCCAGTTTCTGTCCCAAATGAATAAGGTGCAGCTGTGAATTAGCTCTGGATAGGGACATAGTCCACCCTAAGGCATGGCCATACTCACCTATCAAAAAAAAATCATGCAGATACGGGAGGAAGACACAAACTCCACCCTAACAATCTCAAATCAAGAATTTTGTTTTGTGAGTCAGCAGTGCTATTATATATTATCATACTGACCTTATTAAAAATTAATTGACATATAAGGTAAATGAATAACCATCAAGAATTTTAATTCAAATGATCGTATACAATGAGTGGATTTCCACCTAAACTTCTGCCAAGGTACTATAAATACTGCCAAGGTACTATATATATATATATATATATATATATATATATATATATATATATATATATACAGATAGGGCGCTATCATTCCCTTGAACCCCTGTCCACAACTCCAGACACCAGGTAAAAGTCCAATAATTGACTTTATTTAAATGCCACAGTGCACAAAGCACCCTCTCCCCCACTCATATAATAAACAATAATCACAATAATCCTGCCCCGAGAGGGAAGTCTTTCTCCAAGAGGACGTTCCGGTTGAGCCTTGACTGATCCTTGAATCTTGTTCCCTGGAGAATCTAGGGGAAATATTAGTCCAATTCGAGAGCTTGTCCCACTCTCTCCAAGGACAGTTTCGCCAAATGTTGCCCAACCTTCGGCATCCGTACCACTGCCCACTGCCTCCGTCCTCCTCCCCCTGTGGGATTGAAAACTATTGGGAAACGTTAGGGCCACCCCTTCTCTTGCTTGGAAAGAAACCCCCGCCGCCTCTAATCTAATTTAGAGGTCTCCTGTTTCATCTGGGACTTGTCCACAGTCTGAGTCTCTCTATGAAATAAAGAGAGACCCTTTACTGTCTGAACCCCTTTAGTTTTATAACTGACTGGTGGTGGCGTCTTTAGGGCCGCCTCGCTCCTGGAGTCAGCACTGTCCCGCTGTCCCGGATCGATCGTCCCTTCTCCCGACCACTCGGTTAACGATTTGGCCTTTCTTGTAGGGCACGCCGTGAATTGGCACCCGCTATTCATTAAAAGCGGGCCAAGATTACACTGCGTTACTTTATAATAATAATAATAATATAATAATAGATTTTATTTATATCGCGCTTTATATTTAACAATCTCAAAGTGCTACAAAATAAGAATAAAATTAACAAACAAAAAAATCTATAGAAATAATTTAACAAAAAGCCTTTCTAAAAAGATACGTTTTTAGGTTTCGTTTGAAGGCATCAATCGACTGTGGGGCTCTCAAGTAGTCAGGGAGGGAATTCCACAGCCTCGGCGCCACCGAAGAAAAGGCTCTATCACCCATACTGCTAAGTTTAGTTCTGGGAACTTGAAGAGTGTTGGTATGCACAGAGCGGAGGGTGCGTGAGGAAGTATGAGGGATAAGGAGTTCCTGTAAATACAGGGGAGCAGATCCATAAATGCACTGATGGGTAAGGAGGTAAACCTTGTACTCAATTCTAAGTGGTACAGGGAGCCAGTGAAGGGTTTTCAAGATAGGAGTGATGTGGTCATGCTTTCGCACCCTCATCAGGATCCTGGCAGCGCTGTTCTCTTGCCAGAAATCCCAATGAGGAGCGCATTACAGTAATCCAGCCTGGACGAGACAATGGCATGGACAAGCCTCTCTGCATCTGCCAGGGTAATTGTTGGACGTTATATACGGTATGGGTTTCACATACCTGTACCGCCACATCATGTAATACGGGAGGCTTTTCATCCAATTGCCGCATGTAGGCTCTCACCTTCTCCAACGGCGCTTTGGCTGCTGCTCCCAATTCTCCAACGATCCTCTCAATGTTTGTCAAGACCTGCAAGAAACTGCTTACGGGCTCGATTAACCTTTCGAGTTCCCGCAAGTCAACAACTTTATTTACTTTGGCCGGCAGAAGACTCACTTCCTCGTTTTTCTTACCTGCCTGCTGGGAGCCAATGAGCATGCTCGCTTCTGGCATGTGCTCTGACAGGTGTCATGGAAGCTGCTGGGATTTGGAGTTTTTCTTGGTCGAGGGTCAGGTTGCTTACTTCAGCGGACTGCGGTCTGTCTTATTTAATTTACCGACATCCCATTCAGCCATTTCCCGACCCTCCTTACCTTTTTCCTGGGTGAGCGGTGCTTTGCTCGCCTCCCCCTTCCCCTTCGGAAAGTCCAAGTCCTTTACTTCGTTCTCGAAGGCACAAACAGTGGGATGTGGACCTCCTCCTTCCCAGAAAACACCGGGTTTGCTGCCGTGTCCCGTCGACTGCGGTCATGCAGAAGTCATTTTCCATGTGCCCTGGCTCGAACAGGAGCTCCCACAATCTTTTTATATTCCCTGACCCGGAAGTGTTCCCAATCCCCAATCCATGTGATCTTGTATCACTTCCGGGTCAGGTAAAAAGTCCTTTTCTTCATCCCGGAAGCACGTCATTCTCCTTGCCCATGTGACTTGGACGTACTTCCGGGGCGTAGGGTAAATAACCGTTGTTCCCCCCTGCAGCGTCTCCTAGTGGCCCCCATGGCATCCAGCAGGGCTGCATATAAAAACTGCAATGTCCATGATACCCTGCTGGTCTTCGGGGAACCTCCATGCTGCAGGGAGGGCTCCACCTGGTGGCTTGGGGGTATTGGCCGGGATAAACGGCCGGCCATATACCACAATATATAAAGTGCATCTGTAAAGTATTCACAGCGCATTACTTTTTCCACATTTTGTTATATTACATTCTTATTCCAAAATGGATTAAATTCATTATTTTCCTCAGAATTCTACACACAACACCCCATAATGACAACGTGAAAAAAGTTTACTTGAGATTTTTGCAAATTTATTAAAAATAAAAGAATTGAGAAAGCACATGCACATAAGTATTCCCAGCCTTTGCCATGAAGCTCAAAATTGAGCTCAGGTGCATCCTGTTCCCCCTGATCATCCTTGAGATGTTTCTGCAGCTTAATTGAAGTCCACCTGTGGTAAATTCAGTTGATTGGACATGATTTGGAAAGGCACACACCTGTCTATATAAGGTCCCACAGTTGACAGTTCATGTCAGAGCACAAACCAAGCATGAAGTCAATGGAATTGTCTGTAGACCTCCGAGACAGGATTGTCTCGAGGCACAAATCTGGGGAAGGTTACAGAAAAATTTCTGCTGCTTTGAAGGTCCCAATGAGTACAGTGGCCTCAGCAGAAGAAGTTCTAAACCACCAGGACTCTTCCTAGAGCTGGCTGGCCGTCTAAACTGAGCAATTGGGGGAGAAGGGCCTTAGTCAGGGAGGTGACCAAGAACCCGATTGTCATTCTGTCAGAGCTCCAGAGGTCCTCTGTGGAGAGAGGAGAACCTTCCAGAAGGACAACTATCTCTGCAGCAATCCACCAATCAGGCCTGTATGGTAGAGTGGCCAGACAGAAGCCACTACTTAGTAAAAGGCACATGGCAGCCCGCCTGGAGTTTGCCGAAAGGCACCTGAAGGACTCTCAGACCATGAGAAATAAAATTCTCTGGTCTGATGAGACAAAGATTGAACTCTTTGGTGTGAATGCCAGGCGTCACGTTTGGAGGAAACCAGGCACCGCTCATCACCAGGCCAATACCATCCCTACAGTGAAGCATGGTGGTGGCAGCATCATGCTGTGGGGATGTTTTTCAGCGACAGGAACTGGGAGACTAGTCAGGATAAAGGGAAAGATGACTGCAGCAATTTACAGAGACATCCTGGATGAAAACCTGCTCCAGAGCGCTCTTGACCTCAGACTGGGGAGACGGTTCGTCTTTCAGCAGGACAACGACCCTAAGCACACAGTCGAGGAGTGGCTTCAGGACAACTCTGTGAATGTCCTTGAGTGGCCAAGCCAGAACCCAGACTTGAATCCGATTGAACATCTCAAAATAGATCTTAAAATGGCTCTGCACCGACGCTTCCCATCCAACCTGATGGAGCTTGAGAGGTGCTGCAAAGAGGAATAGGCGAAACTGGCCAAGGATAAGTGTGCCAAGCTTGTGGCATCATATTCAAAAAGTCTTGAGGCTGTAATTGCTGCCAAAGGTACATCGACATAGTTTTGAGCAAAGGCTGTGAATACTTATGTACATGTGAGTTCTCATTTTTTTTTATTTTTAATAAATTTGCAAAAACCTCAAGTAGACTTTTTCCACATTGTCATTATGGGGTGTTGTGTGTATTCTGAGGAAAAAAAATGAATTGAATCCATTTTGGAATAAGGCTGTAATATAACAAAATGTGGAAAAAGTGATGTGCTGTGAATACTTTCTGGATGCACTGTGTATATATATATATATATATATATATATATATATATATATATATATATATATTGTCACACGTGCGCATGGGAGGCAGCTAAAGGGCTTGAGTGAAGGCAGTTGGAGGCATGCGGGGTGTGGCAGAGTGCACTGACTGCTTTTCTCCCTTGCCTGTAGACCATCCCCGGGGGATTTCACCTGGATCTCCTGACATCACTTCCGGGACTGAGCCAATGGAAGTCGGCCACACCAGCTCTAGTCCCTCTGATGTCACTTCCGGCTACGAACCAATGGTGGAAGACCACGTGCCAGATCCATATGACCTCACTTCCTGTCTTCCCCTTTAAAACCTGCCCCTTTTCCTTTGTTTCCTCAGTCTTGTACTGGACTCCGTTGAATGCACTTCAGTGCTGATTATTTTGAGAAAACGACCTTTTGCAGCCAGGATACTATATTATACGGGTGGCTGCCCCAACTCTTTATCTGTCCATGTCTCGTTCTTGTGACAATATATATATATAGTCACACACATACAAGTAGGAGAGAACTAAAGTGCCAGAATAGAGGTAATTCCATACCCGACCAGGGGGAGGTGGGATGCACTAACTGTCTTTCTCAATCTTTTGAAACCATTCTCGGGAAATCCCACATGTTTCCAGCGCCTCTGATGACACCAGTTCTGGTTCCGGCACCTCCGATGACGGCACTTCTGGCACCTTCGATTACATCACTTCCGGGTTTTGTGGCTTTGATGATGCCACTTCCAGTGCTGGCAAATAAAGACGCCATGTTCATTGTCAAGAATCAGTTCTGTTTTGAACACTGAACTGGAAAGAATTTATATATATATATATATATATATATATATATATATATATATAAAACATGGCACACATGCATGCCAAAGTGTCAACTTCCAGATTTGCCAAAAGTAAGTGTTGCTCTCCTGGGATGACAGTGATCACTGTCACTAATGGTATTGTCTCTGTTTTCACTCAGAGCTTTGAGAAAACACTCCTTGAGGTCAACAAAGTCAGGGGAGCCCCGTCTTTTCCAGTTTGTGCAGGACAAATGCAGAATGCTCCCAGAAGGCAGCATCTCATTTCAGTGCTGACCTTGCTAATGTGCAGATCAAGATCAGAGTTTACCGCCAAGCTATTCTTAAAAGGAATTTGTCCCTTACAAAAAGCATACTCAAGCACACACACCTTTAAATTGTTTTTCTTGATTTTTTTGTATGAATTAGACAGAGTTTTGCCCAGTTGGAACCTAAAACATTAGGCGTTTGCTTTGCCTCTTCATTGGCCCCACTATATATATATATATATATATATATATATATATATATATATATATATATATATATATAGTGACCCATATATACTTTATATCTACATATTGTCACACACGTGAATACAGGACAGCCAAAGGACCCAACAGAGCATTAAAGAACAAAAGGTGGGGAATTGGAATGGAGTATTAATGCCTTTTTCCCTTTCTCAATGGAAAAACAGAAGACTAAAGATCTACCTTACGTCACCCCCACGTATGAAAGTCCGCTCTGGCTACAATAGATGATTTCAGTTCCAGCTCATATGGATTACTTCACTTACGGTCTCCTCCTGATGACTTCATTTCCGTCCCCCCGATTATGACATCCTATCCGACTCCTTCGATCAGCATCACATCTGTCTTTGATTTAATTTCCTGTTTTTCATTTAAATTTCCTGCCATATAACCATAAAAGCACCCAGAAGCTACTCTGTTTTATTTTATGCAATTTTGACCGTGACTTCACTGCACCGGGTCCATCAATATTATACGGGCTATTCCCCCAGCTTTTGCCGGTTTTTATTTGTGCTTTATCTTGTCACTATATATATATATATATATATATATACTGTATATATATATATATATATATATATATATATATATATATATATAGTGCAATATGATGCTGCTGCCTGCCTGTCAGGTTCTTTTTGCTGAACTTCTATTTAAATACACACAATGCTAGTTTTCACTTATGAGCTCTATAATGTAGTTATAGTCTTGTAGTCTGCCAGTGACAGTTATGTCATACTGCATACAGCATTCCCTTTTAATATACAAAATATTTAGGCTACACTCTAAGGCAATAAACATTAACTGTGTACATTACGAGTTATTATTAACTTTAACACTCTATTGAGAGAGTGTTGCAATTAATTATGATATAATTCGTCCAAGAACATTGGAATCTGACTGACATATCTTGAAATGCGCAAGTTAAGGAGGTTTTTTGTTCACTTCATTGTTTAGCTGCCTTGTGTCATTAAAATGTCAATACCAAAAAGATCTGCATAGGACATATGAACAGTTGATATATGTAGCAACCTTAAGCTAAGCTTGTGTTTTATAAATCCTGACTTTGTCATAAGAAATGGCTGAAGCCTGTTTACAAGAGTAGGCATGTTTTACAAATGAGGCCAGCGGTTCGCAATTGGGGAGCAGTTTATCTTTAAGGTGTTCAATAGGATTGAGGTCAGGGTTCTGTGCAGGCCGAGTTCCTTCACACCACACTTGTCAAATCGCATGTTTATGGACCTTGCTTTGTGCACAGGATCTCAATCATAACAGAAAAGAGCATTCCTCAAGATGTGGTCAGAAAGTTGGACGTGCTCAACTATCTAAAAGGCCTTTGTATGCTCTAGCATTAACTGCTTAGGCTAAACCCTGAAAAACAGCCCCAGACTATTAACCATCCTCGACCAAACTTTACAGTAGGCACAATGTATTCCAGAGGTTAGTGCCCTCCTGGCATCAGCCAAACCCATTTATCCATCAGACTGCCAGATGGTGAACTGTGTATGATCAATCCAGAGAATATATTCCCACTTCTCTGGAGTTTAATGGTGGTGTGCTTTATACCACTCCAGCTTGGCATTGCATATAGTAATCTTGGGCTTGTGTGCACATCCCTGGCCATGAAATTCCATTTCATGAAGCTCCCAATGCACAATGGTGTTGCTTTCAGCTGCAATTTGGAACTTTGTTGGGAGTCGTGCAACAGAGGATAGGTGAGTTTTAGTCGCTATGTGTTTCAGCACTCAGTGGCCCCATTCTGTGTCTACTACTTCATGGCTAAGCTGTCATTGCTTCATTTAGAATAATAGCATTTAAACTTGACTGGAGCACATCTCGCATATCAGAAATTTCACTTACTGACTTGTGGCAATTGTGACATCCTATGACAGAAACACATTTAAAGTCATTAAACTCTTCAGTACAACCCATTCTACTACCACAATTTGTGAATGGACACTATAGCTATGTGATTGATTGAATGCACTTGTTAATAATGGGTGCATTTGAAAGACCTGAATTCAGTCATTTGGAGGGGTGTCAACATCTTTTTGGCCATATATTGTGTTTCTTCTCTGTCATATTGTTGCCTTCTGTATTCTAAGCCCAGTTGCCATCAGCTTCAGCTTTCAATGACCTCTTATAACTTCTAAATGTGGAGGCCTCATGCCTCATGTGCTGTATTGAATTTTGTTGGTAATCCATGAATTGCCTCTTGGCTCTTCACAGATGATGCTCTGTCAGTTTGGGTTTTTAAAGTTACTGGTTTAGAAATGTGTGCCTAAATGTTTTTCCATTCTGTTATTTAAAGGTTTCTCCCATTTCTATCACTATTTCTTCTCTGATTTGCTACCTTGATACTTTGCAAGTCATGCTTCATCTAGTTGTTGCTACTTCTGTCACCACTGAAAAATCCATAGCTTTATTATGGCACGATCTGGATGCTGGCACTCTGATATAATCTGTTTTATAAAATCCTATTGTTTGGACCAGAGATATGCCTATATCAGATGGTGGACAAATGTTGCAATATGCTCATGTGTTTGTTTTATAAATATTCTATCAAGTGGTTTTAAATATAAAGACATGTACTCAACATCTTGTATGCCAAGAGATGGATCAGAATAAAGGATCTTAAGGAAAATTTCCTCAAGCAAGCAGCATGAGGTGATAAGTACCACATTGCTGTTGTTGTCTGTATCCTCCAGGGGGCACTCTGACTACCATGAAGAGAAATGTTGCTACAGCCATGCCACAATTAATGTTCACAAATGCTTTTATTCAGTTTTGGAAAGCACTGATAACCACCCAAAAAATCTTAAATGACAATAATGCCCTTGTACAGCGGATTAAAGTAACTTTTCTTTTAGAAAATGTATCTCTCATTTCCTTCTTGCTGTGAATTACCTTTAAAAGACTAGATATCCACAAAGTTAATAAAGAAATTTAATGGTCAAATGTTTTGTGGGGAGTAGGCAGATATTGTGATCAAAAGGATAGGCAGAGGAGAAGAAGCAAATAAACAAGATCTTTCACAATGGAAAAAATTCAAAACATCACTAGTGAAAGGTTTTTGGCAAAAAGATCTTTATCATATTAGAAAACTTTTAAGTGCTAACCCAAAATATTTTGAAAAGATCGTGAAATAAAGAGTCTTCAAAAAATAGAAAAAGGTTTGGGGACAAACTGTAGACAAGATGGCATTTTTATAATAGAGTTTATGATGGGAGAGGTAATGGTTGGCCGGAAGTGACGATTGGAGGTGGGAACGCGGAACCAACGTCATCAGGAGTAGACAGAAGTAATGGATCGTGGAACCGTAAGTGATGTCATTGGAGTGGAACCGGAAGTGACGTCCTCGCGGCCATTTTGGAGCCAGAAATGGAGAGGTTTATTTTTCTTCCAGTTTTCTGCAGGTAGAAAGAGATTCAGGTAAGTACTACGTGATAGTCCCTTATCTCGCGAGATTTCACTCACCTTTAGGCTCTTTGACTGCCTTCAACTCGCACGTGTGTGACATGATCCCCCCCTCAGCCCAGACCCATCAGGTTGGGCGACCTGCACCGAGAGGCCGTGGACACGGGAGAGAGCATCTGCATTGGCCTGCAAGGAACCCCTACGATAAGTAACACTAAAACAATATGGTTGAAGATCTAAAAACCACCTAGTGATGCAAGAATTCGACTCCCGATGAAGGGACATCCACTGTAAAGCGGCATGGTCCATCACCAGAGTAAATTCCCGTCTCAATAGGTAGTACCTCAATGAAGTGATAGCCCACTTAATCGCCAAGGCCTCGCATTCCACCACAGCATACTTAGTATCTTGGTCCTGCAGTTTCCGGCTCAGATACATAACGGGGTGTTTAGCACCTTCAACACATTGGCTCAGCATGGCACCCAATCCTGTGGCCGATGCATTGCTCTGGAGAATAAAAGGAATAGAAAAGTCAGGAGATTTTAATAAAGGTGCTGATGTAAGGGCCAATTTTAAGTCACAGAATGCCTTATCTACCGAGTCATCCCATACCACTTTTAAAGGTGCCCGTTTCTTTGTCAAATTAGATAAGGGCGTAGCAATTTCAGAGAAATGTGGTACAAAACGGCGATAGTAACCAGCCAATCCCAAAAATACTTGTACTTGCCGCTTATTTATCGGACGGGGCCAATTTATGATGGCATCAACTTTAAGACATTGTGGGTTAACGACAAACCACTAGGTACCCCAAATATTTGGCTTCTCTTAATCCAAAGAAACATTTCTTTGGATTAATAAGAAGCCCTGCTGACGTCAATGTAGAGAGTACCGTTTTCACCTGCCACACATGATCCTTCCTTGTGCTGGAATAGATGACGGCGTCATCTAGGTAGGTGGCACAATAGGAATTGTGGGGCCGTAGCAGTGTGTCTACCAGACATTGGAAAGTAGCTGGTGCCCCATGCAAACCAAAAGGAAGGACCCTGTATTTCCAATGTCCATTGGGTGTACTAAATGTGTTTTTTTCTTTAGCAGAATCCGTTAAGGGAATTTGCCAATACCCTTTTGTCATGTCAAGGGTAGTTAGGAATTGAGCATTTCCTAGTCGATCGAGTAGATCATCCACTCGCGGCATCGGATACGCATCAAATTTAGAGACCTGACTAAGTCATTGAAAGTCATTACAGAACCTTCATGATCCATCGGGCTTAGAAACTAGGACAATTGGACTAGACCAAGGGCTATAGCTTTCTTTGATAACCCTTAAATCCAGCATTTGTCTAATTTCCAACTCCACTGCCGCTTTCTTTGCCCCTGGGAGTCTATAGGGTCTCTCCCTGACAATCACTCCAGGGTCCGTAAAAATATTGTGCGCAATCAATGCAGTACGTCCGGGTATTTCATCCACAACCCTAGGTACAGACAAGATAGCTGTTTCGAGATCTTGTCGCTGTTCGGGTGTCAAATCGGAACCAAAATTAAGGTTGGCACAGGACATAAAGAGTGAACTGGGCTGTCCAGAGGAAGGATCGGATTCCCTTTCCTTCCACAGTTTCAATCAATCAATCAACATTTATTTATATAGCACATATTCATACAAAAAAATGTAGCTCAAAGTGCTTTACAAAATGAAAAGAAAAATAGAAGACACAATAAAAAATAAACATAGGTCAACATTAATAGTTTCAGCAAGTTGATATGATATACTCTTTCGCTCGGTCGACGATTAGGTTGTTTAACTAAATAGTTGACGAGTCCTTTCCTTTCTTTAATTTCATAAGGTCCTTGCCAATGTGCTAGTAATTTAGAATGGGAGGTTGTGACTAATACCATAACAAGATCACCCAGGACAAATTCACGAATGGTGGTGTTTCTATTATAATAACGTGACGGCGCTGCTTGGGCTTATCTAATCTCTAGCCTATTGCGTAATTGTGTGATATATTCAAGAATATTTGAAGTAGGGAGTACCTCTTCCTCCCATCCTTCTTTTAGCATGTTCAAAAGCCCCCTGGGTTGCCTTCCATATAATAATTCAAAAGGAGAAAACCCTGTTGAGGTTTGAGGAACCACCCGATAGGCAAACAAAATGAGAGGAAGCAACTGATCCCAGTTTCTTCCGTTTTCATTAACTACGTTGCGTAGCATCTGTTTTAATGTCTGATTAAAACAATCTACCAGCCCATCAGTTTGGGGATGATAAACCGATGTTTTCAGATGCGTTATCCTGAGTAATTTGGCCACTTCCCTGAACGTTTCCAAAGTGAAATGAGTCCCTTGGTCTGTTAAGACCTCCTTGGGGATTCCCACACAAGCAAATATCCCTACTAATTACCGTGCAATGTTTTTTGAATTAGCCGAGCTAAAAGGGGGATCGGGTAATACAGCCATGACCATACTAGTTATTTTATGATTCACCGATACCACACATCTGGCTACATCATGGATACATTTTAGATTAGTTTTTATTTTAGTCCACTGTTGCGGTAATACGTAACGGGTAGCAACAATGGGAATGTTACTCCCGGAGTCAAACATTGCCCTTACCTTCCTGACATTTATAATAACCGCACCTGTATATGGAAGAGACAGAGGTTTAGTCACTGTGGCACAATACCTTTCTCCCTTTATTACTGAGAAATCCATAGGCTCGTAAGCAAAGTTCGGGGACAGATGTCCAATCTCCCCACACTTGTAACAGCGAGGAAGACCGGCTAGTCTGTCCTTTCTACGAACGGCAGGTTCAGGAGTTTGTCGGGGGGGCTCAGGGACTGCCCCATGTATCTGTTGGGTTCGGTGAGAGGTCCATTCCAACCTCCCCGATTTACAGGCCTCCCAATGATGCTCCGCTATTTTAATTAAGGTGTCCATGTCCTCAAAGTTGTGCTTACAGACTTGCTGGGCGATGTGGTCAGGGAGAGCATGTACGAATGTTTCTCATGCAAAGAGCTCAGTCATCTTGTGTGAGGTGTTGATGTTGGGCTGTAGCCAGCGACACACCTTTCCCCAGGCTTCAAAGCCCTGAGTTCTCAACGGCCTTTTGGGATCAAATTGCCACTCCCTCCACTCTCTCCCTTGTTGTTCCAGTGACACGCCATAGCAATTAAACACCTCTAACTTCAGAGCATTGTAATCGGCAGCCTGCTCCTCAGTTAAGTCGTAATAAACTCTCTGCGCCATCCCCTTCAAATAGGGAGCCAGTTGGTATGCCCATTCCAACCTCGGCCAAGTATTCCACTTAGCGGTACGTTTGAAAATCAAAAAGTACATTTCACTATCATCTGATTCAGTTAAAGTGGACAACTGAATCGGCTGTGACCGAGCCACCTCCGTTCGTACATCAGCACGGGAACGAGCCTCGGCTTCAGCCAATTGGGTCCTGGTTTCTCCCATCTGGATCTTCAGGGTCTGGAGATCGCCCATTATTGTATTCAATACGGTGTTGAGGTCTTGTTCTTCCGACATGTTGAACAAAGATCCTGCCGACTACGCCAATTGTGAAATAAAGAGTCTTCAAAAAATAGAAAAAGGTTTGGGGATCGTCCCCATATATTGTCGTCCAGACAACTGAAATAAAGAAAGTGATTCAAAATGACTTTTCAGTACAGAATGAATGATTTACTGTAGACAAGATGGAGTTTTTATAACAGAGTGTATGATGGGAAAGGAAATGGTTGGCCGGAAGTGACGATTGGAGGCAGGAACACGGAACCAACATCATCAGGAGTAGACAGAAGTAATGTATCGTGGAACCGGAAGTGACGTCATTGGAATGGAACCGGAAGTCACGTCCTCACGGCCATTTTGGAGCCGGAAATGGAGAGGTTTAATATTCTTCCAGTTTTCTGCAGGTAGAAAGAGATTCTGGTAAGTACCACGTGATAGTCCCTTGTCTCGCGAGATTTCACTCACCTTTAGGCTCTTTGACTGCCTCCAACTCGCACATGTGTGACAAGATACAACAAAAGTTTAGGTGTTTATCCCAAAACTAGGATACCAGATAAAGTGTGCCGTTATCTTTTATAGACAGGCAGGGTGAAGACATCACAAGTCACATATCACATGGCTGGCAATGGCCTAGTTTCTACAAAACAATATGGTGGCACCCATACATCCATATGCCCAAAGTGGCAAGGTTCAAACAAGAAAAGTCCCAACAATGTGGCAGTGTGCTGACACTGCTGAAATAATCTTAAAATAAATAAACAACAAGAAGTAAATGTGCAACAAAATAGGGGAAAAAATGCACTATAGGGACAATGTTTGGCAACACATTTAACAAGAGTTTTCCTTTTTTTTTTCTTGAAATCAAAAAACTCTTATTTTTTCATTTCCCATGTTTTTTTTCTTTTCTACTGAGCCTTGGATTCACATTTTCCACCATGTGTCACACAACTGCAGAATGGGAACACTTAAGCTTTGCTCCGAGAGTAAGAAATTATAAGAATTTAAGTGCTTTAAGGCCATTCAGATGCAAATGAGCATTAGCTTAAAATAAGCAAAACCTTTTTTTTTAACTACATCTTTTTTTTTTATTTGTGATTCATACTTTTCTGTGTGTGTGAGTGTGTGTATATATGTGTAAATTAAAACTGTCTAACTTCTACTCTTTTCTAAGAGAAACCTTGAATTTGTTTCCAAAACATAAGCAACATAATATAAAATCATGGAGGAATGATTTCCATGGGTTCATTATGGGTCACTTCCATAAGGTCTTAATGTGGACTCGCATTATGCAGTCCTTTTCTGTTTTTTTGAGTGTGGTTAATTTTTTTAAAAACAGTTTTGAATTTTATTAACTAACTCTATTTTTTGTGTTTTCTCAACCTTCTTAATTTATTGATCAGTGTTTACGGATTCTTTTTTCTTGTTCATCCTCATTTTAATTGGGCTAAACCACAACAAAACACATCAACGTGGGGTGTGGAAGTATTCCACCTTGAATAAATGTAGAGATAAATAGTTGCGGGATAGTTGAAACCAAATGGTGAGAACGATGCATGAAAAATATCATCTCTGCAATTAACCCAGAAAATTTCACTGTGTGATGCATAATGACACTTTTCCATTTATTCATCTCTTTTTTGATTAAAATTATTTTTTTAAAACAAGCCTGTCCCAGGAACTTCAGTAGCAAAGCAGTGATCAGACTTCACTGGGACAACATCTCATGTGGCACACATTCAGACATTTGCTGATCCAATTTTAGAGTCACTGTTTAACTTAACTTTCATATCAGAGTGACAAAGAAGGACACAAGAGTACAAAAAGAAAGCCTGTTTTTTATTAATTAGACAAGGATGTAAACTTAGTCACCTAGAGAAAGTAATTCTGTATTGTGCCATTACCAAACAGTGGCACATTTTCTTTTAATCAAAGTGAAAATAGATTCAGGGAGAAAGAAAATTAGTGAGGTGATAATCAGATTTACCTGCTGGCCATTCCTGTATGTGATGTACTTCAGTAATTGCAAGCAGTTAGAGGTCGTCACTTTCACACTCAGTGCAAAAACCTTTGCTATGGTTTCAGTATGATCGTAATGAAAGTCAATTTTGTAGATATTATAAAAATACTATATATATGTGTGTGTGTGTATGTAGTTATAGATACAGTATTTTTTGCTGGGTGAATATTGTGGTTTTGTATTGGAACTTAGTAAGATATTAGCTTAATAACAACAATATGAGATTTCATTATAGCATGCCATACTTCTGTTTACGTTACATTATTGAAAGATGAAAATATTGCTTTGGGACTAAAAGTTATTCACTTCTTTGAAATTAAAATTTATTTTCAATCCAATATCATACAAGCTATTCTTGCTAATGTATATAAAGTTGTGAAATATAATGTAAAACCTTTGTTTATGCAGGCATATTATTATTTGTTTTCATATGAATTTGTTTTACAAAAGCAGCCCAGTGATGCAGTGGTCAGGTCTGTTACCTTCTAGACCAGGGGTCTCAAACTCCAGTTCTGGAGGGCCACAGTGGTTGCAGAATTTCATTCTAGCCCTTTTCTTAATTAGTGACCTGTTTTTGCTGCTAATTAACTTCTTTTGAATTAATTTCTTTTATGTGCTCTTGAAGACTCAGACCCCTTAATTGTTTCTTTTTCCTTAATTAGCAGCCAAACAATATGAGACACAAAATAAACCAAAATATGACCAGCAAACTGTGACCATCATACAATATCTGAAAATAAAGAAATGTGAAGGTCTCAGGAATGTTGATCTGCTCAGGTCCCCAAAACATTTAATAGTGCTCTTAGAAAAGTATGGGGGTTGATTTGTGTCGAGCCTAGTTTTGGTAAACTTCACTTGCTTGTATGGAATGTTATTTGATTTTAATAAAATCAATAAAGTGCTTAAAAATCAACAATTCTCAAAATGTATGCTATTTTAAAATGAGAGCAGCAACAAGCCATGGAATTAAAGAACAGGTTTAATTAACAACAAGAATCAGAGCCTAATTAAGCAACTGGTTGGAGTTGAAGGCCTTAACTTAGTTGGTCTTCTGTTGGCTCACTCACTTCACATTTCATTTTTTGTTTAACGGAAGAAATGAAGCAATTCAGAGGAATGATGAAGACATTTCCAGGGAACAAATCTTAAAAAATAAGTCAACTAAAACGAATTCAAAAGAAGTTAAGCAGCAGCAAAAACAGGTCACTAATTAAGAAAAGGGTTAGAATGAAAACCTCCAGCCACTGGGGCCTTCCAGGACCAGCATCTGAGATCACCATTATAGACTGACTATTGCCCATGCATCTGCCTAGGTTTGTTCTTGAGTTAATCTGGTTTTCCTCAAACATCCCAAAGACATTCAGGTTACATTAAGTGGCAACTCTAAATTGGCCTATCGGATGTGTGTGCCCAGTGATGCTGGAATAGGCCTGCATCCATCAACCCTGTACTAGATACACTTTATCAATAATGCAGTTATCTTTTCTGCTTTCTGAATCCATACCATCACTAAATGAATCTGCTTGCATTTTTCTACTTTTTTTCCTTATCTCTTTATTTGTATACATTAACCTATTCAATGACTACATAATGTTATGACCCTTTAATAGAATTGTATTATGTTGTATATTTAAACAGAGAGAAACTTAAGTTACTATTAACAGTAATGATTAGAGAAGGTTTCTGACTTTTTGTTTGCTCTCCCTGATCACTGTAAAGAAAATATTATTATTTTAGAGGTCTGTGGTGGAGCAGTTTTTAAAAGAAAGAGTGGGTGTGATTGTGCACTGCTGCAAAGCAATCTGATTGGTTGTTAAATGCATGTGTGATTAGCTCAGCTGTTCTGCATTAACACTTTGCAGGTTGTTAAGCAAAGCAACCACACCCACAGGGTATAGAGAAGCCTGAACAGGGGCTATGGTGGTGAAAAGGTAAGAAGGTGTAAATGGGGAGATGGGGAAAGCAAAGGATAGGAGGTTTGGTGGTTGGAAGGTTGGTCTCGCTGTGAACAAGAGGAATGGCGGCCTTGGGATAGGGTTATTCCTGATGAGCATCCAGGGAGTAGGTGTGAATGATGGACTCTGAGACTGCTCTAGATGTGAGATAAAAGATGGTAGGATGATGGGGCTGGATTTGGGCATCCCAGTGGTAACTGACTGACGTGGCTGGGACACATGACAGCTTAAAGGTTGACTGCACTTACTGTTGTCTTGGGTCCCACTGAGCAGACCTCCAGGGAGAGCAATTGTGGAGAAGTGTAAGAGAGGCACTGAAGCTTTGAGAACACAGACCAGCACCCAATTTTATTCTTGATTTTATTCCACTTTAATTTTTTTTTATTGATTTTATTTCCACAATTTGTTTTTAATATTGGTTGATGTAGTTAATGAAGGGCTGCACCACACTTCATTTATTTAAATGCACTGAATGTTTAAACTACACAATGCACTGTAATGAACCAACCTTTGTAGTTTTGTGTCCTCATTGCCCTGGCCGTCCCAGTCATGATTATGAAAGTTCAGGTTCAAGGAGAAGATGCCAAGGCTGTTTGAAACCCAGGCATTACAGGTCAACATAATTCTTTTAAAATATTTTGTCACTTTTCTTTACTACTTCACAAAGTGATCTACAGTACAATTTAATGATAATTTAACTATTTTAATGATGGGAAGGCAAGCAACATCTGACTTGAGTCAGATTTGGTGTTCTGTGTGAAATTTATATGTTCTCCTTGTGTTAATTTTGATTGCTTCACAGTACTTCCCTTTTATTCTACAAAACACTCATGTCTTGGAAAAATCATGATCTCTAAATGAGCCCAGTATGAATGAGTGAAATGTGCGTGAGTGTGCCCTCCAATTAACTAGTGTCCCATCTATCGCCAGTTCCTACTTTGTGTCTGATATTGAGCCTTCAGTTCTCTGTGCTGCTGTAATAAATTTTGTTAGTTCAGAAAATGGATGGATGGACATTGTAACAATCTGCAGCTTTAGAAGTCCTTGTCTACTGTATGTGATGCAGAATCTTTATCTTTTCTGTGAGTCCAAACAACTTTATTGTATTTTATGTAACTCTAACCCTAACCTTTTGCAGTTTGTAAGGAAACGTGCTGTATGGGTGCCAAGTTTAGTTATTTGTGTTGATGGAAACAGAATAAGCAATAAATAAATAAAATGTAAGGTTGGTAGAAAGCCCAGCTCCATAAATAGATTTCAAGATAAAACTAAGGAGGCTTTACATTTTCACTTGAAGTGTACAATGACAATAGCGTTAAAGAGGCAATGCAGCAAGCTCATTATAACAGAAATCTTCTGTAATGCTCCAGCAGCTCTTTTCTAAAGGCGATGCCTGATCTCTGACTCCTTAGGGGTACGTCTTTTTTTAAGAAACTGTGAAAACTGCCCATCTTGTTTCTAGTAAAACTAAACCGTACTTTTTTTTTTTCAATCTAAGTAGGATACTTTTGAGATGTACGTTTGTTGTGGATTAATAGTAGGTAAACACATTATTAGAAAGAAAGCGAAAACACATTCTTTTGGACCAATTCTATACAGCTCCAGGGTCCTCGGTTCAAATCCTGGCCAGAATCCAGTCTGTGTGAGGTTTGGATACTCTCCATGTGTAAGGTTTTCAACCTATTTCAGATGTATCACAAAGTCAGACATAATTTGGAGTTGATGATTCTGGGTGTGTGAATGCTGAGTGATCATGTCCAGAGTTGCTTTTGTTCACTGGAATGCAATAATGAATTACCCACATGCACTTCCATTATGTTTATCTTTGCCATTACAACTTGGGTCACATGACACATGATATCATGCCAGCACCAGTTTAAAACATGGTGGTGCACTACAGTTGGTGTCCATTTTTGGATCTATATTTGTGGCACTTTGGGCTTTTGTTTTTTGTTTTCAATTTTGCTTCACTGACCTCTTAACTAATATTTTTTATTAAGGTTTATTTCTTGCCTTTGTTTTGGTACCTTCATTTTTTTTTTTTACTGTTTTTTAACTTCTGCTTGTTTAATTGAGAACTTCTCTCTGAGCAATTTTTCCTCCTGATCTTTTTGAATTTTTTGGGACAAAGATACATCACTGTTCTCTTAAGGGCCAGAGACAGATATAATATATCTTATTTGTTCCAAAGGGAAAATTAACATTTTAAAAAAGCTCAAGAGAGAAAAAAAACTATATACATACATACAGCATATGCACACATACATTATAATAAACAACCAACAACCCACCCAAGCTCACATGTGAATTTCCCCTTGGGATTAATAAAGTATCTATCTATCTATCTATCTATAAGACCATCTATCTATCTATAAGACCATTTCACTTGGATATTGAAGAGATGCTGCTGTCAATAATAGGCTTATAGGTGGCAGTAAAATGGTAAGACGTCTCCAGATGAACTATATCTTTATATTTCAAAGCATCAGCATCTGAATACAGCAGATACAGCCTGCTGTGTCCACAAAACAACATGCTATTAAAAGTCTGTTCCATCCAAAGTTGCCTGGCTGAAGACACCAGCATTCAGAATGACTTTTCTGTAGAGCAGGGCTATCTAACTCCGGGTCCTAGAAGGCAGCAGCTGCTGCAGGTTTTCATTCTAACTATCTTCTTAATTAGTGAGTCATTTTTGCTGCTGATTAACTTGTTTTGCCTTAGTTTTAATTGATGTGACTCGGACCCCTTAGTTGTTTATTTTTCCTTAATGAGCAGCCAAACAATAATGAGACCCAAAACAAGCTGCCACATGACCAGCTAACCTGAAAGTAAAGAAAGGTGAAGGTCTCAGTCATGTTGGTCTGCTCAGGTCACCAAAACATCTTGATGGTGGTCTTAGAAAAAACAGAAATTCAACAATCTGCTGTGGCAGAATGAGAGCAGCAACTAGTCATAATATTCAATAACAGTTTATATTAACAGAAAATATTGGCTTCTCATTAAGAATCTGGATGGAGTGAAATTGGCTGGAGTTTGATGTTCCAATTTAGCTGGTCATCTGTTGGCGCATTTCACATCTCATTTCTGTTTGGCTGCCATTTAATGAAGAAACAAATCAATTCAGGGTACAGAATCATTAAAAACAGGGCTATTAAAATGAAGGGAAAATGAGTTAATTAGCAGTGAAAACTGGTCACTAATTAGGAAAAGGGTTAGAATGAAAACCTGCAGCCACTGTGGCTCACCAGGACCTCAGCTGGACACCCCTGCTTTAGAGTGTTCGTAATGGTGTGAATCATATAATTCAATAATTATAACCATTTTTATAATAACTAGCTGATTACCCAGTGGCTTCAGTCTCTGAGTGCAAGGGAAAAAAATAAAATGTAGTATATAAATTATTAAACAGCAAAACATCAACATGTAAGAAGTAAAGATACATTGAGCAGTACTGGAGTGCTTTCGGGTAAAGTACATTTTAAAGGCGCTATAATACAACAGGTAAGTAGCACTAACAGCAGCTTAAATGTATTTAGATCATCTCTCGGTAGCAGATCCCTTGTGAAAGGCGCTACACAACCACTGTGGTATAGAAATTACATTTTCTATGCGATCCTGCAAATTTCTGCCTGACAACCTTGCACTACGTGCCTGTGATTTAAGAGAAAAATTATTCTGAGAAATGTGGACGCTGTTTTTCCGTGCTTAACGGGCAGATGGTCCAAACAATTCCCAAGTCCAAAACTTAACATGAAGAGGTCGGTACATCATCACAAAAGCAACCTTGAATGTTGCAGGGTTTTAGTGACCTGAACTCACCTTAAGGGACAGTACATAGTCGTGAAGCACAATTTACAAAGAGAGTTTTGCTTCGATGGTGCAGATCACACTCATGCGCAATGATTTCCACTCTCCCAGGAGCCGACGGGGCACTTAAAGTGTCACAAACAGTGCGACCCGGCAGAGCAGCCCAACATTTCGCACCTCCGAGTGTCCGCTTTGTTCTCAGGACTCCTTGCCGCAGAAGGCGGTGTCGTCTTCACATTGTTTACAGCTCGGCGCAGTTAAAAAGTACAAAAACACAAAGCTGTTTTCCTCATCTCTTCTACTATCAAGTACTGCCAATTAAAAAAAAATGTATAATGTGGCAGTTTCGGCGACAGTCACGTGGAAGAATAAATAAAACTTGTCAGAACACGCCTGGCGGCCGACGGCTCAGTGCTGTAGTCCAGAGAGGAGGGCTGGGAGAGGGCGACGCAGGGCGCACTTCTATGGGATATGTTTGTGTTTACTTCTTTTCAATATCAGTAACGTAACTCTCACACAAATAATAACAATTCATAAACACGATATAAAAATGGCATCCACAAATGAAGTGATTAGTTCCTGCATTATAATATGTTCTGTTGTCATACGTAATTTCCGTTTCGCATGGTCATATGTAATTTCTGTTTCAAACGTGAAAAGAATTTTATATATATAGATTATAATTATATAATTCTTTCAACTTAAAAAAGTGATCAAGACTGGACAGTTTTGAATTCATGTCATCTTACTTTTATCCTTGCTACAGATCTCTACCTTTGCCATCTTCGGACAAGCTTTTTTTTTTCGCTAAGGTGTGATATATCTCCTTTGCCAGTAATGTTCTCAGTGCCACTAGAGGAATATGTGAATATTTAATATATCCTCTTTTACCCTCCTCAGAGTCTCCTACAAATACAATAGAGGTCTTTACTGTCCTGTTAAAATTAGCCCGCTCCCTCCACAGGTTATAACATATGGTCTATGTGGCTCATTTAAAAGTTAATATGGACAGGAATCCAGCAATTTGTTTCCAGTCTATTGCGTGACAGCATATGGTTCCAAAGTAAATTAATGGAATCATGCAGCCATTTTACTGTATTAACTAAGGTAGTCCAGGGACTTTAAGTACTGCAGAAGGCTCAGGGGTTGCCAGTGTTGTGTTTTCCTACTACGCAAAGTATAAAAAAGGGGAGTGGGCCTCTAAAAAAATAACACAAAAGGCCAGACCTGCCCTAAATTCAGGTCTGAGCCCCTGGATTTGGCCTTCACTCCAGGCAGCCTAACACCTATTCTAAAGGCAGACTTTAGCCTGGACAGACCTAAAAATAACTAGAAACTCAGAAAATATTGAGAAGAAGAAAATGGTGGAACTCAAATATTAAAAACTAAACAAAGTATTTTATAATAAAAGAATGTACTATTCCAAAAAACAAAACACAACCATACACATATAAGGCAGGAGAGGTAAAGTTGGGTACACAGTGTATGAACGCTAGGGGGTCGCTGTTGCTCCATTAAACCCAACAGGCAGACGCTGACACAGGGTAAAAGCACCAAGAAGTCTTCTTTTTACTCTTTTACTTATTGAAATAGTGCCCAAAAGCACATCTGCCACTATACACAGGCAAAACACCAATAATCAGCACAAATCTCTCCCCCACACCTCCCTCCCAACTCCGGCTCACCTGCTGGGTCTCCAACAGTCCTTTATATAGTCCTTGACCCGGAAGCGCTTCTGTCATTCCGTCCATGTTACTCGTCAGCACTTCCAGGTCAGATGGAGAATTGTATTTTTCTTCAGCCCAGAGTACTTCTGTGGTTCCGTCCCCATGACTTGGGAGTACTTTTGGGCTATACGGAAAGTAAAGACTCTCGAACCTCCCTGCAGCATCTCCGGGTGGCACCCATGATATCCAGAAGGGCTGTGAAGCCAAACTCCAAATCTTATGGTGCCCTGTGGGAATCTGGGGTACCTCTATGCTGCAGGGACATCTCCATCTGGTGTTCTGGGAAAGGCAGTGTCCTCTAGTAGCTGCTTTCCCCCATTTTTCTTCTCTTTGGGTGGTTGAGCAGCCAGGTGTCCACCACAACAAAAAGAAAAAAATGTTTTTAACTTGCATTCAGACCCAGACAAAATTCAAAGGCAGTACCTTTTTTAAGTGCCTGAGGTGAAAATGAGAAAATCTAAATGAGTAAAAGAAAAACAAAGTGAAAGCCCCAAAACTAACCACAATCAATGCTGAGGTTTCAGCTTAAGTACTGCTAGAGCTAATATCCCACCTTTTAAATTGGGTGGCCATGCCCATGCTCCACATACAGGAGACAGAGCAGATACGCCAAAAACATTTTATATACTTAACATAGAACAACAGTAAAATTAAACACCATATGAATCTTACATAAATACAACAAAGAAAAAACAAAATGAACATATACTGTATGTGAAATGTGTATATCATAATGTATATGAATATGTTTGAAAAAAGACTAAAAGAACAAAAAAACAAACATTTCTACAGTATATCACCCAGAAGGTGAAACAAGCAGCTCACCACCATTAAAAATTCTGAATCGCTCAATATGTTTAAGAAGCTCTTGAAGACTGTCTTATTTGGTCTATCTAACTTAAATTGGCAGTGTAAGGAAGTGTAACTAGCTTGCATTTTTCTCTGAGTTCTTATCTTGTGATGATAAATTTTGTAACTTGGTCCTATAATACTTACTCCAAAACAGTCCCCCAAGTCCAATGTTTACTCAATTATGTTAACTTCTTTTGTAAGTCACTTTATATAAAAGCATCTACTAAGCAAATACATGTAAATGTAAATATATTCATTTCCATTTGAAATTTTCATCCAAATTTTCATCAATCAATACATAAAAATATGGATGAAAATGACATATACTGTATACTGTATGTCGGTCAATGCAAAAAATATATATACTGTACATTAAAAAAACACTTTTAAATCCATTTGGAATTTTTAAGGACATCTCATTTCCAAGCAAAAACATCATTCTTACACCGCTCTCTTTTCATTTCACTAAGTTGTCAAGTTTTCCATCAGTTCTGCAATGGAGAAAAAGATAAAGATGATTATCACAATCTGAAAAAGACTGGAAGCAGAGGCTTCACTGTTCAGAATCTGCATGGCAGTGAGGAAGGCTTCAGGGCTGGATTATCCAAGAAGCTGAAAAAGCCCCCTTGATTGGATTATTGAGCTGGCAAGCACATTCTATGGATCAGAGGCTAATTTGGAACTGAAATGTACTTATGAGTTTTGATTTTTTTATTTTTGTTGTTGTTTAAGTAACACTGTTGCTTTAATCTGTTTACAAGCAACACAATCTTAGGAATAACTTATGCAGGACAAATAAAGTTACTATGGGCTCATAAGAACATGGAATTAGAATATGCATATTGAAACAAAAATGACATGCTTACATTAAACTATTAATGTGAGATATTAAACCAATACACACATTTTACGGCATCAGATACAGTCAACATGTTTAAATACAAAATGCAGCCACCTATTTTTCCTCCTAAAGACCTCTGTCAGCTTTCTGAAAAATTGTAAATGCTATTTGCCAACTTTAAAGAATATTCAGACATGAGCCCTGTTTCAAGCAACCACCAACCCTAGACCACCCTATGTTCATAAAATAAACAACGATGATATGTTTTAAAGACATACTAGTTTCCTAGCATCACAAAATATATTTAGATGATCTCCTCCAAACAAACCATGTATTGCAATCCAGGACAAGTTCCTTGCAAAGAGTTACACTGTCATTGAAAGATTTACTTTAGTTTATTGATATAGCACAATTTTAAAGTGTTTGAACAAAAACAGAGAAGAACAATTATGAAGGTTTGGGGAGTCCACCCCATATAAAGTTATCATAAATGACTGAGTGACAATTGACTAAACAAGAGGATTATCATTCCAGTTATATAGAAAGGAGATAGGAAAAGGTGGGATCATGGGTGGAAATGAGGTCTTGCAGGAGGTCGTGGCATAGTAGTGGGCATAGGCGGAACCTTGGGACTGTAGAAGAGGGAGAGAAAGCATTAGTACTGGTCATCAATCTAAGTCTCTGTGTCTTACTGCCAGTTAAAGCCCTTAGACTGCCTCCCATGTGCATGTGTGTGACAAGTGGTTGACCAAAGTGCTTTACAACCTTAACAATAAATAAATTAGTAAAAATAAATAAATAAAACAAACAACAACATGTGCCTAATACAGAAAACAAAACATATATATAAACACACCTCTAAAACACCTAAAAAGCCTGAGTACACCAGTGGGTTTTTAGCCTAGATTTGAAACATTCAATGGTGGGGGTTGATTGAACATGGAGAGGAAGACTCTTCCACAATTTGGGTCCAGCCACGGAGAAAACATGGTCACCTGTATGCCCCATATGACTGTTTGGGACAGAAAGCAACAGCTTAGAGGCTGACCTCAAAGCTCTATGAGGACAATAGGGATGTATGAGGTAAGCTGGAGCTCACCCATTTAAAACTTTAAAGACAAACAGTAAAAATGTAAAATGAACTCTAAATATCACAGATAACCAGCCTAAAGATGCTATAATTGGAGTAATATGGCATGATTTCTTTGTTTTTGCACAAGCTATAGACGAGACGGAGTAGTCTGTCTAACCCCAAAATACAGCCCATTATAATACAGTAATCCCTCCTCAATCGCAGGGGTTGCGTTCCAGAACCCTCCGCGATAGGTGAAAATCCGCAAAGTAGAAACCATATGTTTGTATGGTTATTTTTATATATTTTAAGCCCTTATAAACTCTCCCACACTGTTAACATTATTAGAACCCTCTAGACATGAAATAACACCCTTTAGTCAAAAGTTTAAACTGTGCTCCATGACAAGACAGAGATGACAGTTCTTTCTCACAATTAAAAGAATGCAAATATATCTTCTCTTCAAAGGAGTCCACGCGTCAGGAGCAGGGAATGTCAGAGAGAGAGAGAGAGAGAGAGCGCTCGCTAAGAAAAGCAAACAATCAAAAAATCAATACGTGCTTTTGTGCTTATAAGTATGCCGAAGCACCGCGATAAAGTGGCATTTTTTAGAGGAGCGTCCATATCCACTAGGTAAACAGCTTCTGTGCAAACAGCTCCTCTGCTCACACCCCCTCCGTCAGGCGCAGAGAATGTCAGAGAGGGTGAGAGAGACAGAGAAAAGCAAACAATCAAGCACCGCGCGGGAAGCATATCTTATATCATTGAGGAGTTTTAGCTAATACATAATACATGCTCTGATTGGGTAACTTCTAAGCCATCCGCCAATAGCGTCCCTTGTATGAAATCAACTGGGCAAACAAACTGAGGAAGCATGTACCATAAATTAAAAGACCCATTGTCCACAGAAATCCACGAACCAGCGAAAAATCCGTGATATATATTTAGATATGCTTACGTTTAAAATCCGCAATGAAGTGCAGCCACGAAAGTCGAAGCACGGGATCACTGTAATCCAGACGATAAAAAATAAAAGCATAGATTACTGCTCAAAATCTCCAAAAGAAAACCTGTGGCTGATTTTGTTCCAGACTCTCAGATGATAAAAAGAGGCCTTAACAACAGCATTTATTTGCATATCAAATTTAAAATTAGGATCAAATAAAATACCAATATTTTTCATGTAGGGTTTGACATAACTGCAGACTGGTCCTAGATCGCAGGTTACTTTATTAACAAGTTTCAGAGATACAATATTTAAATTTCCATCTTGCTCTCATTCATTCTTTAAAAAATTACTAGGCATCCATTGCTTAATGTCATTTAGGCAGTCGAACAGGCACTTCAGTGCATCTGGGCTGCCAGATCTTAAAAGAAGGTACAACAGTTTATAATCAGAATAACAGTAGTAGGACACTGCCATGCTTATTTATGTGGCCTAGGGGTAACGTGTACAATGAAAATAAAATACACCTAAGCACTAGTCCTTGTGATACCCCTTACAGGAGGGAGGGGGCAATTTCAGATAATTATCCATTAAAAGAAACTGAAAACTTGCTCTTTTCCAAAAAAGAAGCAAACCATTTGAGAGCAGAGGATGAAATGCCAGCCCGATTTTTCAGGCTCTCTAGAAGAATGTGGTGATCTACAATGTTAAAAGCAGCACTGAGATCTCACTAGATTAATGCTGCACAGTCCTTAGAATCTACTGACAGTAACAGGTCATGTATGACTTAACTATGCTTCGCTCAGAAACCAGATTGAAAAATATCAAAAATACTATTTTCATTTCAAAAAGACTGAAGTTGCTGAAAGAAAACTTTTTCTAGTATCTTAGAAGTTTTGATTGGCCTATAGTTATTCGGATCACTGGGGTCCAGACCGTCCTTTTTGCAGAAAGGGTGCACAACTGCATGTTTAAAAAATGCTGGTACTTGTCCGGAAGTTAGGGAACTATTTATTATTGGCAGAATAGAAGGACCTCTATAGTCAAATACCTCTTTCAGGACCCTAGGAGCAATAGGGTCTAAAAGATATGTGGTAGGTTTCAGATCTGAGACAATTTTACATAAGTGAAAAGGAGAAATAGGGTTTTTAAGGTAGGGGTGCATGCTGGAGTAGCTACTACTAGTGCATCCCGGGATAGCAGATATCAAGTAAATATCACAACTCACTGAGGATATATTACCATTGTCACTGACAGTGGGGTTTATTAAAGTTCTTAATGTATTGAAAAGGATTTTTGGTTGGTGCTTGTGTTTTGCTACCAGGTCTGAAAAATATCTTGCTGTAGCTGAATGGCCTCTTGCAAAACAATTAAGGAATGATTTAGGATTTCATAAGAGCTCTGTACCCTATCCTTCTTCCACTTTTTTCTGCTCTTCTGCAGGCTTATCTGAGCACTCTGGTGGTTTTACAGAGCCATGGATGGGCTTGGCTCTTGATCGCCTAAGTTTAAAAGGGGCCACAGAGTCCAGGATGGTTTCATATGACAAATTAAAAATGTTCACCAATTCGTCTGGAGTAAACTTTTAAAATGGATTTACTGCAGTGGTCATAGCAATAAAAGCACAGTAAAAGGTAAAAAGTGGAAGAACATACAGTATAGCCCTTATCCTCTTCACAAGCAACCTGAATTTGATGTTATATGCATTTGTGGCAAACATGTTCCAAGATTTTTTTATGTAACAAAGGAAAAAGTTTCATTAATCGTGGTGCCAAAGAGTGATGAAATGTTGCATGTATATTAATATTATATATATTAATACATGCAAGTAAGAATTTCACTATGCTCTGTAAAGATGACAATAATAATAATAATAATGACCTTATAAACTTATAAAAGGTGCTGTTTTTTTATTATTAAAATTCATGAAATATAGCCATGTATAGCAGTCCATCAAAGCATATTATGACACATACACAAATTATTTCAAACCATATGATAAATTACGGGAAGGAAAACTGCTAAAGATCTCTCAAAGTGGTAATTTCTTCTAAATCTACTGCTCTTCCTCAGGGATTGTGCACATAATGGTAACACTTTATAAAAACTCTAATTAATTCGTCATCAATCTTGCAGAGTCAGACAGTTTGGAGACAACCATGAGGGAAGTTTGTTTAAAACTGGATGGGAATAATTACAAGGCTCACTTAGTGTCACATCTCTAAACCAATCTAATGATTCATGAAGCCAGTGCTAAAAGTAGAGGTGGTATATTTGAACTGCAAAGTTGAGAGGTGCTCTCATTAATCTGGTCCGACAGACAGCAAGCTTATGATAAACTGTCTATAGCCAAAAAACAACTCACAAAACGTCCCATATTAAACATATAAATGAGTTTCACATGTGCGAAAAGGACATTGCTTGTGTTAAAAATAAATGTAACTAGTTGCAAGGGAAAAAACTTTTCTGTAAAATCAGATTACACTTTGGCATTGGAAGAGATCACTGGACTAATGGTAAACGCGAATGCTACATTGTCACTGTTGTTGTGTGTGCCCTATGCTGTTTTCATTTATGATGAAAGTGTTGGGAGTCGATGTAAGATTGAAAGAATCGTCAGCTATGTTCATGAAAGTATGAATTGCAAAATATGCATTCAAAGTAAACAGTGTTTCACACTCTGTCGAAGTGAGATAAAATGAATGCCACTAAGAGAGATGATAATGAAGAGTCGCATGAAATGAGAGTTCACTATTCAAAATATCAACAATTTTGCCTGACACCAGTACAGCAACAGACGACCATCCACTTTCCAACTCCATGATTAAAAGAATCACTAAAGTAAGATGACATTACTGTCTAATTGGAAATGCAAACATGCCATAAGAGAATATAGCTGTAGCATTTTAACATGTAGTATATACATAGACCATATATATAAAATCAACAGTGCATCCAGAAAATATTCACAGCGCATCACTTTTTCCACATTTTGTTATGTTACAGCCTTATTCCAAAATGGATTGAATTAATTTTTTTCCTCAGAATTCTACACACAACACCCCATAATGACAACTTGAAAAAAGTTTACTTGAGATTTTTGCAAATTTATTAAAAATAAAAAAATTGAGAAAGCACATGTACATAAGTATTCACAGCCTTTGCCATGAAGCTGAAAATTGAGCTCAGGTGCATCCTGTTTCCCCTGATCATCCTTGAGATGTTTCTGCAGCCCACCTTGAGATGTTTCTGAGTCCACCTTTGGTAAATTCAGTTGATCAGACATGATTTGGAAAGGCACACACCTGTATATATAAGGTCCCACAGTTGACAGTTCATGTCAGAGCACAAACCAAGCATGAAGTCAAAGCAATTGTCTGTAGACCTCCGAGACAGGATTGTCTCGAGGCAAAAATCTGGGGAAGGTTACAGAACAATTTCTGCTGCTTTGAAGGTCCCAATGAGCACAGTGGCCTCCATCATCCATAAGTGGAAGAAGTTCAAAACCACCAGGAATCTTCCTAGAGCTGACCGGCCATCTAAACTTAGCGATCGGGGGAGAAGGGCCTTAGTCAGGGAGGTGACCAAGAACCTGATGGTCACTCTGTCAGAGCTCCAGAGGTCCTCTGTGGAGAGAGGAGAACCTTCCAGAAGGACAACCATCTCTGCAGCAATCCACCAATCAGGTCTGTATGATAGAGTGGCCAGACGGAAGCCACTCCTTAGTAAAAGGCACATGGCAGCCCACCTACAGTTTGCCAAAAGGCACCTGAAGGACTCTCAGACCATGAGAAACAAAATTCTCTGGTCTGATGAGACAAAGATTAAACTCTTTGGTGTGAATGCCAGGCGTCACGTTTGGAGGAAACCAGGCACCGCTCATCACCAGGCCAATATCATCCCTACAGTGAAGCATGGTGGTAGCAGCATCATGCTGTGAGGATGTTTTTCAGCAGCAGGAACTGGGAGACTAGTCAGGATAAAGCGAAAGA
The DNA here is from genome assembly GCF_016835505.1 of Polypterus senegalus. Classification (NCBI taxonomy): domain Eukaryota; kingdom Metazoa; phylum Chordata; class Cladistia; order Polypteriformes; family Polypteridae; genus Polypterus; species Polypterus senegalus. Next base: position 150,009,142 of record NC_053156.1, on the reverse strand, counting down.
TGACTGCAGCAATGTACAGAGACATCCTGGATGAAAACCTGCTCCAGAGCGCTCTTGACCTCAGACTGGGGTGACAGTTCATCTTTCAGCAGGACAATGACCCTAAGCACACAGCCAAGATATCAAAGGAGTGGCTTCAGGACAACTCTGTGAATGTCCTTGAGTGGCCCAGCCAGAGCCCAGACTTGAATCCGATTAAACATCTCTGGAGAGATCTTAAAATGGCTGTGCACCGACGCTTCCCATCCAACCTGATGGAGCTTGAGAGGTGCTGCAAAGAGGAATGGGCGAAACTGGCCAAGGATTGGTGTGCCAAGCTTGTGGCATCATATTCAAAAAGACTTGAGGCTGTAATTGCTGCCAAAGGTGCATCGACAAAGTATTGAGCAAAGGCTGTGAATACTTATGTACATGTGAGTTCTCAGTTTTTTTATTTTTAATAAATTTGCAAAAACCTCAAGTAAACTTTTTTCACGTTGTCATTATGGGGTCTTGTGTGTAGAATTCTGAGGAAAAAAAATGAATTTAATCCATTTTGGAATAAGGCTATAACATAACAAAATGTGGAAAAAGTGATGCGTTGCGAGAACTTTCCGGATGTACTGTATTTGCAATCGTTATGCCATATAGCGATGCAATAGTCAAAATGACAGAAACATATCACAGCAGACAGAACTATTTCTCAAATGCATGGAACTAAGCAGCTGCAGTGGTCTGTGTGCGTGTGTGGGTCTTTCTCTTTTGTCACTGTGCTTATTACAAGGTAGAATTGAATCATTAAACTTCCGTTATCTTGTGCTACTGAGCTCCTGAATTGATAACAGCAGTTTTACCTTTTTATTTTCTTTCCGTGTCAAATCTTTTGTTCAGATTCTTTTTGCTCTCTCCCTGAAACCCCAGCCGTTTAAAATGCACGGACAGGAGGGTATTAGGAAGAAACCATGTGGGCAGGGCATTGTCAGTGGCAGATTTCACTGCTATTCACTCCATGTTTTTAACAAGTTGTTCCCAGACGTGTATTTTCATTTTAGTGTCACATCTGGTCCAACGAGACTAATACTGCATTAATAAAAAGACAGAAAATCCATCACACATCATTAGTTTGTGTACATTCAAATAGTTATAAATGTCATAATAAGATAATTCTTATGTTGGTGACACTTTATAGTAACCTTCTTTAAAGAGTATTTAACAAACATTCATTCTTCCTTACATCTTTACATGTCATTTATTCATTAGCTGTAGACCTTTTTACACTTTCTAATCTAAACCTCAAAGTATTCATGTACTGTAAAGGCTCATAAAAGTTTATTAATGAAAGTACTATTATTATAAAGTGTTACCCATATTTTAAATGTTAAAACCCAATGTAGGTCTGAAAAAATTGTTATCTACCAGACAAGCACTGTTAAACGTTACTTGTATTTTTTGTTCATTTCTTTACATTCTTTTAAACTAAAAAGTCAGTAACATGTGTGATTTTTTTAAGCAGTGTTGTGTAGTGGAATAGGGATGGGACAATAAATCACAAGGTGGCCTACCTCTAGTACACTATAACACCCTAAGCAAGTAGATCAAACCGTTTGTGCTCCTGTGATTGCTACTTATGCAGTTCTACTTGTAAAGTACCTTGAAAAGTGCTCGCTATAGAAAGGCCTTATCTATACTAATAAAAGGCAAAGCCCTCACTGACTGACTCACTCACTCACTGACTCACTCATCACTAATTCTTCAACTTCCCGTGTAGGTGGAAGGCTGAAATTTGGCAGGCTCATTCCTTACAGCTTGCTTACAGAAAAAGACAGGTTTCGTTTCGAAATTCTACGCGTAACGGTCATAACTGGAACCTTCTTTCGTCCATATAGTGTAATAGCCTGCAGCTATTGCCGTGTGAGGCGGAGTTGCGTCTCGCATCATCACGCAATTGTGTGCCTGCCCATATAAGGTAAATATTCACGGGTGAAGGACTGTGCTTAGCATATTTATAAGTGTAGCTACTGTGGAATCTCTCCCTCAGCGAAAGTGTGAGAGAAACTTTTAAGTGTCGGGTCTCAGCTAAAATTAACACAAGATATTCGCAAGATACAAGTTTAATGAGAAGATGCAGGGTATAAAACCTCGATGCTAAAGACCTGGCGAAGTCATGCCTTCTCTGCTGGCCTAAAAAAATATCTGAATCACAAACTGATGTTAATTATATTTTGTCCATGAATACTTATTAAATAATTCCAAATAGTCTGCCCGCTTCCTTTCATAGCTTTACCGATGGTTGTGCTGCTTCCAAACATGTATTTTCGTAATAAAGCATTTAACCAATCACATTTCAGCCATCATTTGGTGCCAGGCAGAGAGGCCTTCACAATCCGTTGTACAGGCCCTCTAACACAGAATAAATGTTGATTAAACTGTTGCTTCAACCAATCAGATTTTCAGTTGGTGTCAGTACAGCCCCCTAGCAGGCGTACGGCAACGTCACCGTATTCAGACCCATTGATTGGATAGAAGCCGAAATGAGGAACTCTACGAGGCCACTGAACGCACCACAGGCGCTCCGAGCGCAAGATCCTCATGTGCACTACCAGCAACTCCATGGCAGGATTCTGGACAATATTATTTGCCAGACACAGACCAGATTTCAAGACCATGAAAAACTGATGTTTGTCACGCTCCTCGACCCCCAGAAGTTTCGGGAATACAAGAAAAATTTCCTGCATGCAGCCTTCTCCAGTTTAACACAAGAGCCACGGAGCAGTTTTTGATCTGTCTCGGCTAAAAACAGAACTGACTGTAATGTATGCCATGGATGATTTTGCAGGAAAATCTCCCACTGATCTCCTTGACTTCACTTCATCAGAAAAATCTGAATGAGAGCATGGGGCAGATATTCACATTGGTATATTTGGCGGTGACCATTCCCGTGTACACTGCTTCTGTCGAGCGGACATTTTCAGCCCTAAAGCGAATTCAAACTTATGCCAGAAATACGCCAAGGCAGGTTCAACTTTCAGCATTAGCTTCGATGGCGACAGAAAGGGACTTTTTGATGGAACTGAAGCGCATGGATAATCTGTACGACAGAGTGATTGAATTTTTTTTGAGGAAAGAGAGGAAGATGGATTTTGTTTACAAATAATCCGAATTTTTGGTGAGTAAAATGTTGCGATTTTCCTAAATAATATTGCAAGTTTATGAGTTATTATTGATGTTTTTTATGTGTGTCGCGGCTGTAGCTACAGTAGAAAGGAACTTGTTCACCCCTGATTTGTCTATTCAATAAAGGCATTTATTGTGGCTACAGGAGTTATCTATCTGCGATGCAACGGCTCTTTATACTGTATTTCTGCATATTAAGATGGTTTTTATAACCATAAATTAGTTTTTGAGGGGCGGGTTGATTCAGACGGAGCACTGCTGAAGGCCTAGGTGTGAGATACACTGTCCGCCACTGGACCAGATGATACGTAAGTTTGATGAACATTAAAACCCAAAAGTAAACAAAACTGTAGAGAGGTTCAGATTATACTTCTCCCAGTATGTCTCTCTAAATACTCCGTGCGGGAACATTATCATAAGGCTTAACAATCTTATTGTTACACCTTCTGCGTGCACCGAACCGTCCTTATTACGAAGTCTTCCTTGCTTTACCTCTGGCTGCTTCTTTCCATTCACCTTCCTAGCTCTTTATTTAAACAGTTTTCCTTCTCACTTTTCAACTCCTTCGCTGTCTTCTCCCTTTTCGTTCAAAATACGCGCCTCCTTGCCTTTTCACAGTCAGCTCCCCTTACGTCACACCATGGTACGTTTAGCACAAGTTAATACCGGGAATGCCTGTTAAACATCTTACATTCACGAGTAGCGATTTGCATAGTGAACACTTCGATGAATGAAACCTGTTATCTTTATAACAGTTAACAAACACGGAATGTAACTTCATAACAACACGTCCTCCAAATACGAACCTGATTGAAAGAAATAATGATAATCAAATCCTTGATGACCGCAACACTCATAACAGTGACAAAACAATTACATTGACAATCAGGTTATGTTATTTTTAAAAAGTTTCCTTTTCTTTTTCATAACTTCTTTAACACACTACTTCTCCGCTGCGAAGCGCGGGTATTTTGCTAGTACACAATAAAGGGTGTTTGTTTTCAAAAAGGGTATTCAACTGCTGTCATTTTCTAGGTGATTATGCAAGGAAGCTGGTATTGTTCAAATGTTAGCATTGTTTCAAATACAGTAATCCCTCCTCGATCGCGGGGGTTGCGTTCCAGAACCCCCCGCGATAGGTGAAAATCCGCGAAGTAGAAACCATATGTTTGTATTGTTTTTTTTTTATATTTTAAGCCCTTATAAACTCTCCCACACTGTTAAAATTATTAGAGACCTTTAGACATGAAATAACACCCTTTAGTCAAAAGTTTAAACTGTGCTCCATGACAAGACAGAGATGACAGTTCTTTCTCACAATTAAAAGAATGCAAATCTATACTAATAAAAGGCAAAGCCCTCACTCACTCACTCACTCACTGACTCATCACTAATTCTCCAACTTCCCATGTAGGTAGAAGGCTGAAATTTGGCAGGCTTATTCCTTACAGCTTACTTACAAAAGTTGGGCAGGTTTCATTTCGAAATTCTACGCGTAAGGGTCATAACTGGAACCTATTTTTCTACATATAATGTAATGGAGTTGAGTTAGAGATGGCCGTGGGGGGCGGAGTTTCGTGTGACATCATCACGCCTCCTACGTAAGTACGTAAGAACAAGGAAGAACTCCAAACAGCGATGAGCACAAAACGCCATTTCACAATTGAGAAGGCAGAAAAACATTATGAAGCAAATGATGCATACAAGCATATTCATAAGTACAGCTACTGCGGAAACAAAGCATGGCGTGAACCGTAAGTTTATATTAAATTAAGTTCATAGACAGGCTGCCACTAGCGCTTGTAATTTAGTGCCTGCCCATATAAGGCCGCCCATCAGCGCAATCCAATACAAACACTGCCGGTAAATATTCACGGTGAAGGACTGTGCTTATGCAGAGGAAGATGAGATGGTCAGGGTGGTGTTTGGCACAAACTCATTGAAACTGCGAGAGAAACTTTTAAGTGCCGGGTCTTAGCTGACATTACACGAGATGGCACCAGCACAGCTGGGAACCTTCGATGCAAGAACACCAAGCGGCTCACGTGAACTGACGCAGTGCACAGACAAAAGCAACAGTTCCAAAGAGTGCTGAACAAAAACCGAATTACACAATTGAGAAGACAGCAAAAAATATGAAGCGCCTGATACATAGAATCATATTCATAAGTGCAGCTACTGCGGAAACAAAGCACACGGTGGAAAAAGTGAATGTCCCGCTAAAGGAAGACAGTGTAAAAAAAACCCGTGCATGCAGTTTGTCACATCTCAGATAAAGAGGAAGACGAGCTGTTTATTGATGCAGTAAGAAACTAATCGATGAATGAAACCTCTTATCTTTACAACGATTGACAAACACGGAATGTAACTTGAACACAACACATCGTACAAATACGACCTGAAACAAATAATGATAATCAAATCCTTGATGACAGCAACATTCAATAACACTCACAAAACAATTACTGTATATTGACAATCATGTTACGTTATTTTTAAAATGTTCCCTTTTCATAACTTCTACTTCTCCACTGCGATACGCGGGTATATATATAAATGTATATATATACCCCGATCTACAGTACATACTCTCGCATAGACAAGCCACACGCTGTGGCGCAATTGTAGAGTCTTCGCCTCTAATGCCGACATTCGAGGTTTGATTCCCGAGAGGAGATGCACTGAGTATGTACGCGCTACCCGATTCATTTTACCTTCGCATCTCCTTGGTTTGGGACGTATGAAAAAATATTAGGTTAACGCAGAATCATGTTACGTTATTTTTAAAATGTTTCCCTTTATTAGCACAAGCACAGCTGAGAAGCTTCGATGCATGTACTCCATAACGCTAAAAATAACGATTTAATCACACTTTCAATTCCAAGCAAACGGAACTTTTGTCAATGCATGATTTCCTGGTACATCCATTACACTGATGCACACATCACAGCTACAAAAATGTTAGAGTCGGAATAAAGCGCGTTCCTACGACTGATCATTTCGACTTCCCGAGCGAAGCCTTGATAAAAGCATGGTTTTGTGCACACTGAAAAGCAAGCAAAATTAGATGCATTACAGAAAGCGGACTTTGTGGCTCTTACTGGGGATCATTGGACTTCCGTGACCGTTAGTAATTCTAATTACATCTAATTACAAAATGTTCAATGATCACACTGTTTTAGCCTAATGTACAAAATAATTTTGGCTAAGGTTACTCAGAGTTTAAAGATTAAGTTGGTCAAATTACCTTTTATGTTTCTGACTTATTTTTTTAAGAAGAAAAACTGCACTTTATGTTGAAATTTTGGTTATTATTATTTAAAGACAATACTATTCTGAAAATCTACTTAAAGTACTTAAACTACCACTTTATTTTTAAGTCTGCCCAATTTTAACCAGGGATGATATTTTTGTTTCTGTTTTGAATTCAAATGCAGTTTAAAGGCTTTTTTTTTTTCAGAAATTAAAACAGCTTCAGTTTACAATATTCATGTACATGTCTATTATTTGATTCTGTCGCCCACTAAAACACTTTTAAATTAAAAAAAAACATTTGCGATTTGGGGCAAATTTCGTGTGCGATTACATACGATTAATCAAGATTAATTCTGACACAGCCTCTAATTAATTGGATTAATTTTTTTAATCGAGTCCCACCCCTAATATATATATATGTGGATATATATATGTAGATTTGTATATATATGTGTATATACAGTATATATGTAGATATGTATATGTGTATATACAGTATGTATATATATATGTATGTGTGTATATGTATATATATATATATATATTTATATATATATATGTTTATATATGTGTCTGTGTGTGTGTGTATATATATATATATATATGCCAGCAACACTCATGACAATGACAAAACAATTACATTGTCAATCATGTTACGTTATTATTAAAATGTTTCCTTTTCTTTTTACTTCTCCGCTGCCAATCACAGGTATTTTGCTATATATATATAGCACAAACCCCAAATCACCCAAAGTCCTGGCCACAATGCCTTTCTTGGGCCGCCTCCACTCTCCTCCTGAGCTTCGTCCTGCTTCCACCCGACTCCAGCTTGAATGAAGGAGACGGCCCCTTTATACAGGACCCGGATGAGCCCCAGGTGTTCCCGGCATTCCTCCTCTAGCCACGCCCCAGCGTGGCGGAAGTGCCGCTGTTCTCCCGCAGCTCTCCGGTATCCTCCAAAGTCTTCCCCAGCACTTCCTGGTGTGGCGGGAGTGCTGGGGAAACAAGTCCCAAGGCATTGGGGCGCCTCCTGGCGGTGACCACGGGCCCCTACAGGAAGGGCTTCCATGCCCTTGACCCGTGGCCCCCAAAGCAACCCGGAAGGCAAACCCCACGTGGTCCAGGCAGGGCTCTGACCCTCTTCCGGCTCCCTCCTGGCGCCCCGCCGGGTCATGGCCCCTGGCATCCCTGACATATATATATATATATATATATATATATATATATATATATATATATATATATATATATATATATATATATATATATATATATATATATATATATATATATATATATATATATATGACAACAACACTCATATCAATAACAAAACAATTACATTAACAATCATCTTACGTTATTTTTAAAATGTTTGCTTTTCTTTTCATAACTTCTTTAACACACTACTTCTCCGCTGCGAAGCGCGGGTATTCTGCTAGTATATCTATATATGCAGAGAATGTCAGTGAGAGAGAGAGAGAGAGAGAGCGTGACAGAAAAACAAACAATCAAAAATCAATATGTGCTGTTGAGCTTTTAAGTATGTGCACCGCAATAAAGCAGCTGCAAAGAAGGGAGCAATGTGAAGGTAGTCTTTCAGCATTTTTTAGAGTAGCGTCCGTATCTTCTAGGCAAACGGCCTCTGTGCAAACAGCCCCTCTGCTCACACCACCTCCGTCAGGCGCAGAGAAAGTCAGAGAGAGTGAGAGAGAACGAGAAAAGCAAACAATCAAGCACCGCTCGGGAAGCACATCACATATCATTGAGGAGTTTTATTTAATACGTAATACATGCTCTGATTGGGTAGCTTCTAAGCCATCCACCAATAGCGTCCCTTGTATGAAATCAACTGGGCAAACAAACTGAGGAAGCATGTACTTTAAATTAAAAGACCCATTGTCCGCAGAAATCCGCGAACCAGCGAAAAATCCATGATATGTATTTAGATAGGCTTACATTTAAAATCCGCGATGGAGTAAAGCCGCGAAAGTCGAAGCGCGATATAGCGAGGGATCACTGTAACACATATCTGTTTTCCCCATGGTTCAATCTGATTAAATCTGTGGAAAGGACAAGACAGGGCTGGGACAGCCATCCACCTATAGACAACCAACTGGAGAGCATGGAATATGTACACTTTACTCAGGCTTTGACTGGCAAGAAAGCTAAACGTTGGTCTCTGGAGATAAGAGAGAGCAGCGTTAACCAGTGTGCCACTGTGTCACATTTAGCTAAATGACTACAAATACAATTCCGATGAAAAGAACTATAGTACTCATTAAAGAAATGTTAGCACTTCCCAACTGACAAAACTCAGGTCAGTGGCAATCTGAACAACAGAGCTTGATATAAACACCATTATAATAATACTGAAAAATTTTACATAAAAGTTACTTTATTGTAAGAAATCTTCTGTTCCTGAACATTCACAGGCTAGCTTCAACATAAAGCTTTATAACTGATATGAGTTTTCCTGGCCTACTTTATTCTTGTAATTTATTCATGAGTGGGAAATTAGGAAAAGGAGGTCATATATTACACAAAGAATATTATAACCTTGTATTACAATAAGTCACTTCAGAGGTGCAATAAAACAGTCACGAATAACCTCCCTTTTTATGTTATCTTGTTCTTAGCTTTTATATCTTTTTCATTTGATTTTCAAATGTGAAATGCTCAAACACAGTGCAAAAGGTCATTGAGGTTATTTGGGTAATTTCATTGCATGATTCACTTTACATCATTGGCATAAGTTATAAAAGTTAGTTTGAATATATGTAGGGAATGCAAAAGAAATCTGGAATACAAAGAGTCTGGAATTGTAAAGTAAGACTGGAATGTGCCGAGTATTGTAGATTATGATTTGCAAATTTGGTGGGTTCATATTCAACAGTGTTAACTCTAAAGGTTTACAGTGACACCATAGGAGTACGACAAGATGAAGGAGAAAACACAGTAATTTCGGAAGCATTATTTGTAAAATGACAGCTGGAAGGTGAGAGGAAAATTGTTCATGCTGTTATTGTTTAATTGTTTAATGTATGCAGTAAGAAGACCACAATCATAAAAGAGTACATCTTTACCAAACATGATGAATTTCTGTATTCAATATTATTACCATGGTCATAAAGGGTTTTTTAAAAAGCCTAATGACTTTATTCTATACAACGGCTGAAATTTTCATAAGATGCTTTGTGAAGAAATCATGGCTGTTTCCAACTGTGTCCCTGTGTTCTTGATGATTTTATTTTAAAATAACAGTTTCAATCCACTGTACTAATTCCATTCATAATTTTAAACCCTTTAACTATGTCAGCTCATAATCTTCTTCATCTTCTTCTTCTCTTAATACATCCCTTATAGCCAAGTTGATCTTCTCTGTTTTTTTTCCAGTGCTGCCACTGTATGTCCTTTTTATAGCCTGGACACCAAAACAGCACACAGGACTCTGGGTAAGGTCTGACCAGTGTGTTATAAAGTTTGAACATAACTTCCTCGGACTCCTACTCCACACATCATGCTATATAACCTAATATTCTGTTAGCCTCCTTAATGGCTTTTGACCACTGTCTGGTTGATAGTGTTGAATCCACTACGACTCCCAAATCCTTTTTATATGTACTTTCGTTGTGTATTCAAAATTAACATTGTTACCTATGTGTAATACTTTATCTTTGCTTATATTAAATTTCATCTGCCACAAATCTGGCCAAGCCCATATGCTAACCAAGTCCCTTTGTAATGTTTCCATGGATTCCAGATTATCTGCCACCTAGCATTTTATCATCTGCAAACTTAAACAGCTTGTTACTTATAATCCCATCCAAATCATTTATATATATTAAAAACAGCACTGAAACCTGTGTAACACCACTCTTAGGGTTCCTTGCACCATCACACTCTGCTTCCTGTGTCTGAGCCAATTTTGCCCCCATCTACACACTACACTCTGAACTCCCAGTTCTTTTAATTTCATTTTCAACCTCTCATGTGGCACCTTATCAAAATGCTTTCTGAAAGTCAACAAAAATAATATGAAATGCTCCACTTTGATCATATCCTTTTCTTCCTTCCTCATAGAATTCCAGCATGTTGGTTTAACATGACCTCTGAATATGACCATGACAAGACAATGTTATTCATTAGTCTGATAGTCACAAATAATAAGTGTTAAGAAGAAATGACCGACCACATACCTACAGTATAGTTAAATAGCACAAATAAAGTTCAGCTGAGCTGCAAAGTTCTTGGAACAGTTCATTTATAAATTAATCATATGATTGACGTTTCAAACATATCTCTGTGAAGCAAAAATTTAAAGTTTGTTTTGTCTTGGTAGAGAGATATATATTACTCTACTTTCTCCTTTTGCATTATTAACATTTAGTCTTTGTCAGAATGCCTCAAATCTCACAGATTTTCCACTGTTTATAAAGTATTGTACCATATAACTTCTCCCCTCCTCCCCTTCTACATCTATAACCTCAGGCAATTAGGTGTAGTAAAAGACAAGCAGGAGTTAAGTTACACTTTAAATAAAATATTTTGGATAATATTCATAAATAATAGCAATAAGCAAAGTACATTTGAATATTGGCCACCATACAACCTGATAAATGCTGATGTGTAGTTTCAGGTGGCACACAGACTTGTTAGTTACTTAAAATGTCTCTAGTTAAGGCATCATTTTTGGTCATCTTTTCAGTCCGCATGCCTGTCTCAATATGGCTGGCGAGTTGTGCTCTTCATTGTGTTGTCCTTTTCAGTTCATGGTGTGTGAGATGCTCTTTCATCAGTTGGTAAGAGAGACAGGGACGGGTAAAGCAAGTAAATTTATAGACTGTCTGTCCAAGCCCTACAGCCAATAGGTCATCATGGTGCAGAATGGCCTCTGATTCAAGTCAGTCCCAAACAGCCATACTTTAGCTTTCACACCTCTCCTCAAAACCATTTGTTAAGGTGAAGCTTGCCAGCTAGATAGTGTTGAAGCAAAATTGTTGAGGCTTTACCTGAAAAGAAGGCTATTAGGAATCATAGGATAGGCAAACAGAGTATATATCTTTATTGCAAAAAACAATAACACAGACTCAACCCAATTCAGCCAAATCGAGCTGAGCCCCGAACAGTTCCAAAATCACAGTTTATATAATCATTTCTTATCATCTTGATGTTTGCTGTCCATTTTGACTCACTTCTGCACCTTGCTAGCTGGCTTTTAAAGTTCCATGGGAACCATTATCATCTCCTGACTCCCTTCTGCAGCTGGTTTCTCATGTGCCTACCATGACCATCAACATTTTCTTTATTTCATCATTGATATCATTCCTTGCTTCCTGGCCTTCAAGCAACAGGTGTTCTACTTATTCCCGCTTCTTTTGTCCTCAGGTAGTTTCTGTACATCATTTCGTTCTGCTCTATCCTTCCAAGTTTCCCAGTATTGGTGATTTTGCTTCAAGCTTAACTAAAAAATGCAATATGACTACTGTCTTCATTTAACTATTTGCTTGACATATCTTATTTGCTTGACATATATAATTTATGCTAAATCTAATGCTTCAGAAGCTGTTAATTACTTTTATGTCTATTTATGCTAATACATAAATTTTTATTTTCCATAATAGTTGGCCTCCATGTAGGGGCTGACAGAGAGAGTCCTGCAGAGAACCACTTGCCAAACTTATTGAGGCACTAGCAAAATACATGCGCTTCGCAGTGGAGAAGTAGTGTGTTAAAGAAATTATGAAAAAGAAAAGGAAACATTTTAAAAATAACGTAACATGATTGTCAATGTAATTGTTTTGTCACTGTTATGAGTGTTGCTGTCATCAAGGATTTGATTATCATTATTTCTTTCAACCAGGTTCGTATTTGGAGGACGTGTTGTTATGAAGTTACATTCCGTGTTTGTTAACCGTTATAAAGATAACAGGTTTCATTCATCGAAGTGTTCACTACGCAAATCGCTACCCGTGAATCTAAGATGTTTAACAAGCATTCCCGGTATTAACTTGTGGATTTTCCTGCGAATATTTAGCGGCAGCGTGTCTATGAACTTGTAGAATCGCCTGCGAGTATCTAGCGACAGCGTCTCTATGAAGCTGTGGATTTGCCTGCGAGTATTTAGCGGCAGCATCTCTATTAAGTTGTGGAATTGCCTGCGAGTATTTAGCGACAACATGCCTATTAACTTGTTGATTTGCCTGCGAGTATTTAGCGACAGCGTGTCTATTAACTTGTGGATTTTTCTGCAAGTATTTGGCGGCAGCATCACAAAGTTGTTTTCGTCTAGCTGCATCAGAAAATGTACCACGATGTCTGACACGCCTCCTTTTTACTGTTTTCTCACAGCTTGGATTGCTGCTGTCATAATCAGTTTGAGTTTCATAGTTTGTTTCAATTACGTTCGTATTTGTAGGACTTGTGTTGAAGTGACATTCGGCATCTGTCAAGCGATGTAAGCATACAACTGGCTTCATCGATAACTTCGCATCCAGCTTTTAAGAGTTTAAACATTCATAAACATCAAAGTGTCCACTACTCAAATCGTTACCTGTGAATCTAAGATGTTTAAGAGGCATCGGCGGTTGTCCAAAGGTGTAAAATATTTGGCCATTTCGGTACACTTGAAAGCGACAACCGAACAATTCAGCGGCAGCCATCAACTCACATGCAGAAGCATAGGTGAAGGGCTTAAGCATTTCACTCTTATAGTGCCCCTGTGTGGTATAATTATCTCCTGTACCGTCATCAGTCCACACCTTGAACCTGTCCCAGTCATTCAATACATAAGACACAATGTTCTTCCGGATATCAAGATTGAGCCTGATATGGCCGTGCAATATGTAACACAGAGAATGGAAAAGGCAGGCGGCATCTCCGGGCATGGAAACCACCCGGTAAGTGACAGGTCTTTGATCGATGGTGATCACCTCAATAGACATCTCACCACCCAAATTGCTACTCGTGAATCTATGATGTTTAACAGGCATTCCTGGTATTAACTTGTGGATTTGCCTGTGAATATTTAGCGGCAGCGTGTCTATGAACTTGTAGAATTGCCTGCGAGTATTTAGCGACAGAGTCTCTATAAACTTGTGGATTAGCCCATGAGTATTTAGCGGCAGCGTCTCTATGAACTTGTGGATTTGCCTGCGGGTATTTAGTGGCAGCGTCACAAAGTTGTTTCCGTCTAGTTGCATCAGAAAATGTACCACGACGTCTGTCACGCCTCCTTTTTACTGTTTCTTCACAGCTTTGATTGCTGCTGACGAACGGCCTTATATGGGCAGGCAGTCAATTACGTGGGAGGCGTGAGGATGGGGCATGCAATATAGGCAGGCAGCCAACTACGTGGGAGGTGTGGTGAGGGGGGACGCAACTCCGCCTCACACAGCGACCGAGCTGCAGGCTATATATGTACGTAAATAGGATTCAGTTATGACCGTTACGTGTAGAATTTCGAAATGAAACTTGCATAACTTTTGTAAGTAAGCTGTAAGGAATGAGCCTGCCAAATTTCTGCCTTCTACCTACACGGGAAGATGGAGAATTAGTGATGAGTGAGTGAGCCAGTCAGTCAGTCAGTCAGTGAGTGAGGGCTTTGCCTTTTATTAGTATAGATTTCCACTAACACTGTCATAAAATCACAAAGATACTTAGTCCTAAAAGGGGGGAAGGGGTTCTTAACCATCTAACCATTGCTGTTCTTATCAATGATAGACATTAGTGTTGTAAGTTACAAATAAAGACATACAAAATCTTTATCAAAGCAAAATTTCACACCACAACAAAGGTGTATCTAAAAATCCACAGGTTATGCATAAATCATAACAGGCACTAAAGGTTAAAACACACAAAACTTCTAGTTACTGTATACTGTATATTAGAAAAAAGACAAAGTAATCATGGTTAATTTTTTGGAATATGTCTTACAGCTAAAGACAAATAGCATGCACCATCAATGGAGGTTTAATTTTGTACCTAATCTTATTGCATGCTTTATTCACACAAAAAAGTTTGTTTTGGCCTTGCAATGATGTAAAATATAATTAAAATTCACATGCAAAATTATTTTCCAAAGTTATATCACAAATGTAAAAGTTTAATATTGTTGAACCCAATTTCCACTTTATCTGGTAACTTTGTTTTTAATTATGTGTTTCCTTGCCTCATATTTTTAGCATGATACAACAATAAGCTTGAGGATTAATTGCGTACTACAAAGCTAATATTTTTTAAACATAAATTACCAAGAACAGATTTGTAAACCTAAGTGGCAGTGGTAAAATTAGCAATCATGAAAAGCACATTAAAGCTGTTCCTGCGCATTTGTCAGTGTTGGATTAAATGGTGAAAACTCCTGCTGAGCGACAGAGAGCTACTGTGCTAATGATGACAAACATGTTTTAAGGACCGACTTTACAGAGTTAGTGAGAATGGAAGCTGCAAGGTATTGTGGAGCAGTCTGTCATCTACCAGGTATTACCAATCTCAGGATAATGAAAGACGGTACACACCCCACCTCACCCTAGCTCATCACTTCAGGCCTTGAGCTGGCAATGTGTCTGGCTCTGGAACCGTTGGACTGAACTACAATGTTTTATTTGGATGTGATGTCAGAATGTTTATAAGGCCTGAGTATTCAGTTAGTCGATGGTAAAGCTGAAGACAAATTTTATTTGTGTTCTGTCAACATTCTAGGACTAATGCAGAATTAGATAATGAGTTAACTTTTACTTGCTGCATTTTTAAGCTGTGAAAAATGATTCACCCTTGCTGAAAAACAAAGCCATCAAGTAGTTCATTTTTCTGCCATGCAGAAATGCAAAACAATTCAGGATATAATATAGAAAACCAGAGGGCTACAATTAGTTTGACTCATTTATTGATGCATTGTAAATAGGTATTTTAATTTTTTTTTTTCATAGCATGATGATATTTTAATGTTGCTCTCATATATTACCCATTGTTTAGGGGATGCCATCATGGCACCATTTTGTGAACAGACACGCTATTTTAAAAGATTTTTCATTCCATTTGCTACCATATTGTTGTTGACAATGACGCCATTGATCGTACATCGATGTATATGTAACCTCATAATCGTTACCATATTTAAGATGGTGGCACACAGCATGTGCCATCCCGGATTTTGTATATAATCCAAACTCTTTGCTTTCATTGTTTAGTTAAGGAAAAGATTTTTTAGTTATGGTTAAAGTTCTTTATTGTTTGAACTTGTCTTCCAATTCTCATTATGGTTTTGCTTGTTAGATTTTTTTTGTTAACTTTTACCTGCATTTCTTCATTCAAACCATCAATTGTACCTTCAACTCCGGACATAAAGTCTTTTTTCTCTTTTTCAAGAATAAAGAATTGGTTATAAAGGTCTCCTCCAAGCAGACAGCAGGTGAATGTGCTGACTCGCGGAAGCTTTGCCAAAATCTAAGCAATGTATGGCAAGAACACAGAAAGGATTGTTAATTAAGAAATTAAGATTATTTATTAACCTTCAGTTTAATTTATTAATAGGAATGATCCAGTGTTTGTAAAAAGTTACTACAGAAATGATCTCAAAGACAAGAACAAAATCAACAAAACAAAGACTTTTTACTTTTGGATGCTATTTGATTGCAAAGGGATTGTAAGGGGCGAGTCTACTTTTCCAATAACGAAATAGTCCTAAACCCAAGCATTACCTTTCTCTGCCTAAGTATCAGATTGCAGTCATCTTCGTCCTTTGCTTGCAGTGTACAATCTAACCACTCCAGGAGTGTCATCTATAAAACTTTGCTTGGATTCGAGTATGAAAGTATGCATAGTGTGCATGCCCTGAAACAACCATATTTGGAGCATGCTAATCAACCTTATACATATGCAGTCACGACGCTGCACAAGTTCATTGTCTGGCAAAGCAGTCCTTACCATGACGCATCAAATAATGTGAGATAGAGGTTGTCATCTTTAAATTAAAGAAATGCAAAGAACCTTCACTTGAAATTAAAATAAATGATCTGATCGCAGGTGAAGAAGATTTGAGTATGACATCTGTAATCGGAGAGGCCTTATTATGCACCATTATGCCATAGCAGCCCTGATATTTGTCAGTTTCATCTTGGTATCTCAGATGACTTTTATGCTAATGAAATGAAAGTACTTATGATTAACAAAAGCAGCTTCAATCTCGCTAGATGCCTTTATTACAATATGTAATGTTATATTAGGAAAACCAGACACTGGTGCAAGTTATGTTTTTATGTTGACCTGTACAATTACACCCTGAGGAAAGTGAATATAGTGCTTTGTCAGGTGATGTATGGCTTCTAACACAGAATGATGTAGACTGAAACTTGGCCGAGATATTCCTGACCTGTTGGTCAGTTCCCTCTCATAAGTGCCACTTCACAGAAAACAAACTGTTGTTAAAACCTGCATATGAACAGGAACAGTAGATCCCAATTCTGGGACCAACTCAGTAAACAGATCCAAAAGAATAGCTCTTGGAAGCCTAAAACCGCTCATAAGCCAGTCATCGTACTCAGCAAAAAAGTCGTTAAAAGCTTGTTCTTTTCATATACAGTATGACTGTTTGCATTTTGTTTCAAGTAGCTCCAAACAAGCCACGTTGTGTCATATCATTAGGCTATGAATAGACTGTAGGGTATGAGATTTATAGCTTTCTTTATGCAGGAAGTAAATCACACTTGTGTTTTTACTTAATGCAATTACAGGCAAAAAGTGATTGCTTTGGTTTCTAATTCTCAACTGTCAACAGGTAGTCCATATAAACTGATGAAAAACCCAAGTAAGTGCTTTAGTAAGAATCCGTTGCATTGGCCCTCTTAAAAGGCAACAACAACACATAATTTTCGTCACTTTTGAGGTTTAATGTGTTTGTCACGTCAAGGTGCATTATAATAATGGCATGGTTATATAAATAATTATATGAGTTAGTCATTATTTAACAGGGTTGGCTGCATTTCCCTACTTGATCAAGGGTGTCATCATTTCCCAGTTTTTTTGAAAAGATGCATAGGGATGAGTCAGTGTTGCCATAAATATACAAACATTCCTCCTGTCAAGTTTTCTTTTATAAATACTGACTTTTACATGGAAAGTTGCTAATGAGCATTTGAGGCTTTTGTATATGTTTGCAAGCTGTACAGAACTGACCCCAGGACAGGATGCACTGATGAAGTTACTTATTTCCTTTTCATTTAAACCTTTAGTTCTCATGCAGTAGGACAGAGCACAAAGCGAAATAGGGAGCAAGTTCAAAGTTGTATTTTCTTATTATCATAAACAGCATTCTGAATGTGTCTAGCAAAAGCAAAGGGTAAATGGATGTGACAGCAAAGCAACCTGCGAGGATAGCAACTGCACCCCAGAGCACCTGGATATCAAGTGGCTATTTTCAATGTTGCACTTTTCTTATGAGCAGATAGGTCTTCAATATAGCATGACCTTTGGATAGATATTGAAGGAAAAACACACACAAGCAGCTGTGTCCCATACTGTATTTAAGCTGGCCCTATTCTTCTTTAGTGTACCCCATGGGCCAATAGGGCATCATAGTTTTGGGGACAACACCCTTCCATGCTCTGTTCATGCATGTTTGAACCAACCCTGGTTAGGCATAATCTGTGTCCTTGGACTTTCTACCAAACAGTGTTTCACCGATGGGTCAAGGTGTCCGTGGGTCAAGGTAAAATGTGACTGTTTGCCTAACAGCCCCTAGACTGTGGCTAATGTGTCATCTTAGATGACCCAAAATTTCTCTTTTAACTGGTTCTGACGTCTTATGTGTTGACCAGCGCAACAAAGTATGTCACATGCATGCATAGGGGACACTTTCAATTCCCTTGCAAGGTAAGCATTTCCATCCTGGGACAAGAGAGGACACTGCTGCTAACTGTCTCATCTTTTCCGTCTGCCACTTTGAGGGGAAAAGCCCTGAAGATATCTGACCTCACTCCTAGGGTAGTTCTGGAAACCCCACCCCTTCAGGGTTAAGCAATTTATATAAATATATGGGCTGCACACAGCAAGTGGTGCCTTGTTCTAAGAGCAGCAACAGACTGAGATCTTATACTCCAGCCAAAAATGGCACCCTTGAACCACCATTTGTTTGGTTTTCTTGTTTTCATTTCAGAATTAAATTGGGTTTACCTGGAGGCACCTCAACTCTAAAAACCCTTGTCAAGGAGGTTACTCATACAGACGATTTCATTTGTATATTAATTAAACAAGTTACAATGCAAATTCTTCTTTTTAAGGATTACATTTTTCTCTAGCTCATATCTTATCAAATCATAAGAATACCAGTAAAATAGCCTATTATCAGTATAATGTCAGATGTCCACCTCCATATCAGTTGCTAAATCTCTAATGAGACTACTGAGCAGCAGATGTTTTTCAAATTATCCACTAAGAAAAATTAAAGTCGAGATTCAAACCACTTCATAATGAGGCATCTGTCAAATGAAATTTTTTAAACAGTGAATCTTAGATGGTTTGGTTTCTATTCTTCTGAAACCACATCAAAGTTGTCATTCCAAGAAGGCTATTTACCATCAATCAAGCAAATTTAAATTTAGCCTCACACATCAGACTGTGTTATGAATGAGAAGTGTTTCTTTATTTTTCCTTTTGTTTTTTAAGGATATTTGTTGCAAAAAAAAAATAATGATGGTTGTTGGGATTTGGGATTGCTTAATATATATTTGATATTAATATTTAACTTCCTTATTATTTTCTTACAGCTAAAATTGCTTAACACCTTTTAACAAACACCATGTTTTTGTCTATGGGTGCTGCCATTTTGTAGATGGTTGCTACAGTGTTGTTAGAGGAAACTGACCAGAAGAGCATGGTGCGTAAAATCACCAATCCAATGGTACAAAGGGGTAAGTGCTATACACTTTCTTGTCATCTGAGATTGAAGATTCCGCAAAGAATTACAATTATGTTGTTTAAAAAAATTACAATTCCAGGATTATATCCTTAATTCAATTGAGTATGAATTTGATTTAGTGTTTTAGCAGCATTGAGAGATTCAACTGATGTTCTGGTTTTGAACTTTGTCACAATACTAATTTTAGTACTAAAGCTTCAGTATTTTAACTATGATTGTATCTTTTGGTCTCCGTCTTCAAACCAAAACGTCTCCCTTGTAATCACAGCAGAGTACACTGCATACAAAAGGCAAAGCAAAATCTTGTATGGATTGCTTTATCATTTTCATGAGAACAGGAGCAAAGTTCTCTTATTTTAGAGAAAAGAAATTTGTCACCATTTAAATTGCTAAGACAGACACGTATAAAGCATTATCAAAGCATTCAAAATCATGTGCCTTTATGTATAGAGTCACTGAATTGTGATGTCAGAAGCTTATTGGCTGAAGGTGAAGGTCTCTCCTGGAATGACGTCCTTTAAGTGGTTCAAGGAACAGCAGATCAGTGCTGATATTTAACAATTATCTCAATCGTTACAACTTGCTGCTTTGTAAGTTTTCACAAACTGCTTCCAGTTATCTGTTCCGCCCTAAACTCCACAGAGCATCAGAACTCAAAGCATTATACAAATGTAGACATGTCATTACAACTGAAAAATTCTTACACAAGCAGCAGTTATTTGTTTTTTTATTTGATGTACTTTGTTAATCTCTGAGGGGAAATTATCTTTTTTCATGACCTTTGGGGGGTCAGGGTGTAGGCGCAGGCATTGTACAACTCTCCTTTAGCATTTTAAGGGCCTTCCTCAATGGCCCAGTGGAGTAGGATTCCTTCTGGTAGTAATGGGATTTGAACCAGCAACCTTCCAGATACCAGCGCAGAGCCTTTGCCACAGAGCCACCCCTCTGCCTTTCCAGGGCACTTTACACTGGTATGAAACTAACTTAAATACTAAAAGCCATTTTACAAATTATGCAGTGTGAAAAGACATTTCAAAATCGGTATAGTCACTAAAGTCTATATTTTCCTTTATTCATTTTGATCCCCATTACACTGTATGTTGAGGTATAAGTGAACTGCAATGTGAGATCCTTTAAAAGCAATTAGTATTCTACCAGTTTTCATCTGTAATCCCTTTTATTAAGGGTTTTACAGTTTGACTAAGAAAAAGGTACTGCCTGTAGGAATGTACCATATGAATGGAGAAATAATCTGCAGGTTAGACTTCGTAAGCATTTTCATAAGCTTTAACTCTGTTTTAATCTAGACATAAGTATATTAAAGTTCACTAGAGTAGAGAATGCCCTTGGGATGTAAATGTGCTTTTTTGTCTAAAGCAAAGGGAAAACTAATTAATACTGAAGGACTTCAAAAAATTGCACTGCTAAAATAATTTCTTTGCAGTGTAATGTCCCATGAAAATCCCCTTACAGTTACATTATAATTTGTTTGGAAAGAGCACTGTGCATTACAAATGAATTATGTATTGTTAGATTGTACCTTCAAAAATAACTTTTTTATTTAGTGGCAGTATTGTTATTAAGCAGATCTAATACTTACTTTTTTCTGTTAAAAATAATATAAACTTAAAATATTATAGTTTTACTATTTTATTCATAAATGTACAGCCAACAGGCAGCTTGAAGGCATCTTGTGTCTTTGTGTGCATGCCCATATATTTAATTCATTTTATATCATTTAACAGCATTAGTTTTTGCCTACCCTCTTTTGTCACTCATGTTAACCTTTTCCTAAGTGCTATATTTTCCTTTTTTAGAATGTGTGACCTTTTTTTTCCTTTTGGCCTTGAATAGTAGTTAAAAGCTTTTTATCTTTTGACGTGGTTTTGCATATTCCCTCATCTAACATCTAACCACATTATTTGGTGTACTATAGTTTTCTTTCCAGTCCACAAAAATGATGCAGAACATGTTAGTTTACCTGGTTATTCTAAATGGGTCCTGTGTGAGCATGTGGACTGAGAACCTTACCAATGTAGCTTCTAGACTTGGACTTTGGTATTCCATAACCCTTAATCCCATGAAGCATGTTTGTCACCATGATGTTGTGATTTTATTCCACATACATATATACGTCTACATTTCAAATTCCTCTAACCTACTTTTTATTTCTCGTGCACACGCTTTATGTAACACCCCAGCTCCTCCCAGAATTACGCCTCTTTGAATATGCAAATCAATATAAATCGCCCTTAAGCTCAGCCTTCTCTGAAAAGACAATGGGAAAAGCACGGGGGAAACTATAAGAATTTCAGCGAATACCAAGTGGAGGCAAAGGAAAAACATACTATTTGTTTAATTAAACCGTGGTATAATCAACAAAAAGAAGCTGATCGAGTGACATAGCGTGTTGGAGAAACTTGAAAGCTCACGTTCACAAAGTCGCACAGTGCGGAAATAAAAAGAAGTCACATATCAAAGTCGCTGTGAAAAGGCGAGTTGTAGCCCACTGTCTGAGTGTCATATGAAAGCTTATTAGGGTACAGAGAGAAAAAAGGCACACAGTGGGTAAAAAGCACAAAATGTCAACTTCAATCTCAAAATTTTCACTTTAATCATGTAGTTTATTTTGTCATTAAAGTAGAACATCATAAACTTCATCTTAAAATTGTTTAATCAACCAGTTTCTCAAATCACATCGTAATTAGAGTAGCACGTTAAATGCTTTGCTTTGTATGTGATCTTCTCTGTGCTCTATGTGTGTGAATCACTACTTGCTTCTTAAACCGGCTCTCTTCCTCCGACTGGACACAGAATCCATTACATTCATGATATTACAGCTCTGAATAATTAAAATACTGAGATGTATATATGATATCATTTTCATGATGACAGGAGTTAAAGCACGTTATTAAACATGGGTTTTTACGGCGCAGTGGATGTGTGCGACCTTCGATAAAATAATTTATTGCAGCAGTACTCAGGGGCAGCTCTAGGCTTGTGGTGGCACTGGGCAGAGGAAGAATCTGTGGCTCCTTCGCCCTCCATTGTCAATATAATATCCTATGCACTGCGGATGGCCACGTCTGTTGCGGACACTGCATAACCGCCTCATGCTCATGACACAAGCATTTCACTTTTGCAGAAATTTGTCGCTGCGTTTTTAGCTGTGTTGTTATTTTCTCTTTCTTTTTGTATATTCAATATATATTGGCGTAGCCGCCCCTGCAGTCCTTGCTTTTCTTTCTCCAAATAACCGATCACCACACAATCAGCTCTGTAATAAACGTTAAGCCATTTTAGAACACTGATTCTTTAAAACGTTTAAGGAACATTGAAATATCTTCGTAGAACATGTTTAATTATTCTATCCTTCACGCCAGTCCCAGTGAAGAATATAGATTATTTAAATGAAGTTAAAGTTTTATCTGTATAATATAATAAACATATTTTTCTGCATTTCATCTTAAAAATGATATCGTCATCATATGTAAATACGTGCTTTATAAAGTGGCTCACGTTGTGTAATATTATAACTGTAGTGCAAGTTTACAGTGGGGTGATTTGTACTTATAAGTACAAACAGTTCTACAAGGAGCAATTGATTGAGTGCGTTTAAAGTTCTTGGGATGAAACTGTTTCTGAACCGCGAAGTCCGTACAGGAAAGGCTTTGAAACGTTTTGCCGTGGCTGAGGTAGCGTGTGCTTGAAGCTGTATACCGATAATTCTCTTTCCGATCAGCTGCTGCTCTGATTCACACTCAGATACAGTGATATAAATACTCCGAGTGGTGCAGTGAAAGTAATATGGAAAAAGATGATCCGCTGTGGCAACTCCTAACGGGTGCAGCTGAAAGAAGAAGAAGGTGCAGTGAGAGTAACAACGCTAAAGCAGTTATGGTATTTGGAATATGTAGGTTTTATACATTGCGATTTGAACGTGGAAAAGTTCTTCCACAACATTCCTGTGCATACACAGCGTTTATACATGAGGCCCCAGGTGACATAGCCTTCAAGTCTTTGAGAGGTAGGAAAGAAACAAATGTACTTGGTGGAAGAACTGAAGCAGATGTAGGGAGAACATGAACACTCCACATATTTTAAACCCAGAATTCTTGAGATGTGAAACAGAAGTATTAAACACTGCTCTGTTGTGCTGCTGAACATATGATGAGGGTGGAGGTGAACAACATATAATCTGATTTTCCCCTTTCTCTGGTGTAATTTGCAAGTAACAGTTCACTGCTATTCAAAAGCTTTCTGAATATCCATGTACAATATAAATTTTATTCAGGTCATATTATTTTTGTATAGCCCTTTTCACAGTGTATAGGCTCAGATTGTGCACACATGCACAACTAAAATGCATCAATAGATTACAAAACCATACATCTTTTACATGCTTTAATACACAAAGTACATTAAACAAAAAGTAAAAGAGCAGTCTGAATGTGAGTAACATAAATTTATAAAATATCTATCTTCTACATCTTCCCCGTGTCCCACAGGCAGTACACAGTCCCAAAAGCACAAAACAAAAAACACACTACTCTTTTCACCACCATTTCTCCCAGCTAGCGTTGTCCTCCTCCTCCCAACTCAGGCTCCTGGAGTAGTGGCTGGTGGTACTTGACCACCTGCCTCTGATTGCACCTCCGGGTGTGGCTGAACTACGGCCCAGATGGGGCCAGGAACCCTTGCAGCGCCCCCTGGTGGCCACTCCAGATCCTAAAAAGGCTGTGGAGAACTTCATCCCCCATGGAGCCCTGCGGGTATCTGAAGCACCACAGTCACCCAGGGGGGCTGCCACCAAGTGGTCCGGGGGAGGTACTGTGCAGCTCATGCCTGCTCCCCTGGAACATATACAGAAGATACATCCTGGCCGGGCATGGACCTCAGCCGTCTGCCACACCAGCCTCTTTCTGCCTTTGTCTACTAGCACCTGCCTTTCCCTTAACTCTAATTCCACAAGAGACACTAGCATCTCAGTTTTTTGCTATAATAAAATGGTCTTTAAAAAAAAATGAAGGGACTTTAACAGTTCCCCCATACCATGTTTAAAAATAATATATCTTATTCAGACTCTTACATATAAAACAGAGTCTTAATGAGAATTTTTCAATGTCATAGCAATCAAACCGAATAACGAAAGTTATGCTGTCTAGTTTTTGTGTATGTATATATAAGACTAGCAAAATACCCGCACTTCGCAGCGGAGAAGTAGTGTGTTAAAAAAGTTATGAAAAAGAAAAGGAAACATTTTAAAAATAACATAACATGATTGTCAATGTAATTGTTTTGTGACTGTTATGAGTGTTGCTGTCATCAAGGATTTGATTATCATTATTTCTTTCAATCAGGTTCATATTTGGAGGATGTGTTGTGTTCAAGTTATATTCCGTGTTTGTCAACCATTGTAAAGATAACAGGTTTCATTCATCGAAGTGTTCACTACCCAAATCGGTACTCGTGAATCTAAGATGTTTAACAGGCATTCCCGGTATTAAGTTGTGGATTTGCTTGCGAATATTTAGCAGCAGTGTGTCTATGAACTTAACTTAAACTTAAGCTTTTCACCTTGCTTTCCTATTGATATGTCTACGAAGGCTTGTTCAGATACAGAGGGTTGTTCCTTTCTTACTGCATCAACAAACAGCTCGTCTTCCTCTTTATCTGAGACATCACACACTGCATGCACAGGTTTACCTTTCCCAGTCCTGCAAACTTTAGCGAAGTGCTTCAATTTACCACATTTTTTACACTGTCTTCCTTCAGCTGGACATTGACTTTTTCCACGGTGTGCTTTGTTTCCGCAGTACCTGCACTTACAAATATGCTTGTATGCGTCACACGCTTCATATTCTTTTGATGCCTTCTCAATTGTGTAATGCGTTTTTTGTTCAGCGCTCTTTGGAGGTCTTGCTTTTTGTGCGCATACTGCGTTCACAGTCAGTTCACATGAGCCACTCAGAATACATGCATCGAAGGTTCTAGGCTGTAGTTGTGCTATCTCGTGCGATCTTGCGATGTCTACGGCTTTATTTAATGTTAGCTCAGACCCGGCACTTAAAAGTTTCTGTCGCACTTTCGCTGAGTTTGTGCCAAACGCTAGTCGTTCCCTGACCATTTCATCTTCGTTTGCATAAGCACAGTCCTTCACCCGCGAATATTTAGCAGCAGCGTGTCTATTGGATTGTTGCTGACGGATGGCCTTATATGGGCAGGCACTCAATTACGTGGGAGGTGTGACGATGAGGGACGCACTCCGCCTTACACGGCGACTGAGCTACAGGCTACGGCCGTATATATGTACGTAAGTAGGTTCCAGTTATGACCGTTACGCATAGAATTTTGAAATGAAACCTGCCTAATTTTTGTAAGTAAGATGTAAGGAATGAGCCTGCCAAATTTCAGCCTTCTACCTACATGGGAAGTTAGAGAATTAGTGATGAGTCAGTCAGTCAGTCAGTGAGGGCTTTGCCTTTTATTAGTATAGACTAGCAAAATACCCGCGCTTCGCAGTGGAGAAGTAGTGTGTTAAAGAAGTAAAGAAAAAGAAAAGGAAACATTTTGAAAATAACGTAACATGATTGTCAAAGTAATTGTTTTGTGTATTTGGCCACAGCGTAACGAAGTTATTTTCGTCTAGCTGCATCAGAAAATGTACCACAACGTCTGACACGCCTCCTTTGTAGTGTTTTCTCACAGCTTGGATTGCTGCTGTTATAATCGGTTTGAGTCTACATATATATATACATACATATATACATATATATATATATATACATACATATCTTCATATATAAATACATATACTGTATACATATCTACATATACGCATATATATACAGGTGCCGGTCATAAAATTAGAATATCATGACAAAGTTGATTTATTTCAGTAATTCCATTCAAAAAGTGAAACTTGTATATTAGATTCATTCATTACACACAAACGGATGTATTTCAAATGTTTATTTCTTTTAATTTTGATTATTATAATTGACAACTAATGAAAGTCCCCAATTCAGTATCTCGGAAAATTAGAATATCAATTAAGACCAATGCAAAAAAAAGGATTTTTAGAAATTTTGGCCAAGTGAAAGGTATGAACATGAAAAGTATGAACATGTACAGCACTCAATATTTAGTTGGGGCTCCTTTGGTCTGGATTACTGCAGCAATGCGGCATGGCATGGAGTCGATCAGTCTGTGGCACTGCACAGGTGTTATGAGAGCCCATGTTTCTCTGATAGTGGCCTTCAGCTCTTCTGAATTGTTGGGTCTGGCGTATTGCATCTTCCTCTTTACGATACCCCATAGATTATTTATGGTGTTAAGGTCAGCGAGTTTGCTGGCCAATCAAGAACAGGGATACCATGGTCCTTAAACCAGGTACTGGTAGCTTTGGCACTGTGTTCAGGTGCCAGGTCCTGTTGGAAAAAGAAATCTGCATCCCCATAAAATTCGTCAGCAGCAGGAAGCATGAAGTCCTTTAAAACGTCCTGGTAGACGGCTGTGTTGACCTTGGACCTCAGAAAACACAATGGACCAACACCAGCAGATGACATGGCACCCCAAACCATCACTGACTGTGGAAACTTTACACTGGACCTCAAGCAACGTGGATTCTGTGCCTCTCCTCTCTTCCTCCAGACTCTGGGACCTTGATTTCCAAAGGAAATGGAAAATTTACTTTCATCAGAGAACATAACTTTGGACCACTTGGCAGCAGTTTTGTCTTTAGCCCAGGAGTGGCTTGACACAAGGAATGCGACAGCTGAAACCCATGTCTTGCATACGTCTGTGCGTGGTGGTTCTTGAAGCACTGACTCCGGCTGCAGTCCACTCTTTGTGAATCTCCCCCACAGTTTTGAATGGGTTTTGTTTCACAATCCTCTCCAGGGTGCGGTTATCCCTATTGCTTGTACACTTTTTTCTACCACATCTTGTCCTTCCCTTCGCCTCTCTATTAATGTGCTTCAACACAGAGCTCTGTGAACAGCCAGCCTCTTTAGCAATGACCTTTTGTGTCTTGCCCTCCTTGTGCAAGGTGTCAATGGTCGTCTTTTGGACAACTGTCAAGTCAGCAGTCTTCCCCATGATTGTGTAGCCTACAGAACTAGACTGAGAGACCATTTAAAAGCTTTTGCTGGTGTTTTGAGTTAATTAGCTGATTAGAGTGTGGCACCAGGTGTCTTCAATATTGATCCTTTTCACAATATTCTAATTTTCCGAGATACTGAATTTGGGACTTTCATCAGTTGTCAGTTATAATCATCAAAATTAAAAGAAATAAACATTTGAAATACATCAGTCTGTATGTAATGAATGAATCTAATATACAAGTTTCATTTTTTGAATGGAATTACTGAAATAAATTAACTTTGTCATGATATTCTAATTTTATGACCGGCACCTGTATATATGCATACCTATCTACATCATATATACACACACATACATACATACACACACACAAATTATATATATGTGTGTGTATGTATGTATGTATGTATGTGTATATATAATGTAGATAGGTTTGTGTATATATATATATATATATATATATATATACATACATACATACATACATACAGGTATATATATGTGTATATATATATATATGTATGGGTCTATATGTGTGTGTATAGCTTTGGTCACTGAGTGCAAGGGAAAAATAAAATGTTGTCTATAAGATATTAAACAGTAAAACATTAAGAAGTAAAGCTACATTGAGCATGTGAGCTGAAGTGAAACAACGGAAGAACTCAAACCCAATTAAAGTAAAAATAATTTCTTTATTCTTAATTCTTGGTGAGTAGAAAATGTGAGACTGCCTCTTTCCAACTCAGTCGACTGATTTGGGTTTTAGCAGAATACCTAAAGAAAACGTTCTCTCTTTTATATCCTAGAAAGAAAAAAACCCTAGCAGTTCATTCTGAGGTTATACATATAAACTCTTAATTTATGACATACTGGAATGTCCTAAAACATGAAATAAACAGCCATTTGCATTCCTAAGGAATACACCCTTGTATTTTACCACTTAGAATCAATTTAAACATTCTTATAGTCCATAAAGATCTTACATTCTTCAGGGTCTTCTGATAGTAGCAGAGGTCAGCCTTTCCTCATAAAGGAATGCAAGTTAATGTTTAAGTTTTTTCTTTCTCAGTTCCCCTTTGCACAAAAAATGTGCACATGTGAATGATCAGACCCAATCATCGGGAATAATATCATCATATTCAGAAGAGGGAGAAAGTTCCGAAAGCAAAGGGTTGTAATCAGGGTTTTGGGAACTGTCAGCATAAAGAAAATAGGCTTTTGTGAGAGAGGTGTCAATAAGCCTCTGAAGAAGGCCACGAATACAGGGGATGAGGCAGCAACCACAAATAACCATGATTGCAAGGGAAATGAGGACAGTGGTGAAAATAGTTTTACACCATCCGCCCAAATTCGAACCACCGTTCAAATAGTTCATCAAGGGGATTGGAGATACCAGAATTTTCTGCAAGTTCTACAGAAAGGGCAGTAAGACCAGCAAGTGCACGAGATACTGAGCCATCAGGAGCAGTGTTATTAGGGATGAAGGTACAGCAATTGTCCCAAACATGGCACATACACGCCTTTCTCAGCTAAAAGCATATCAAGTGCTATCCGGTTTTGCCAGGTCATGAGAGAAGTTTTGTCTAGTTGTTCATGGATGCCCTCGATGGCTTCACGAGTAAAATTTAGAAATCGCTGTTGATTGTAATAAAGATAATTTATCCAATCTACATTTTTATTTATTGTTGACCACCAGAATATAATTGATTCAAATCCAGCAGCCACTTGATCACGTGCTTTGTATTGGTTTGGAACTCCTCTGGGGACTCCAATACCATCTATATATACATTAGAATCAAACATTTCAAGGGTAGAACGACGTTTCCGGGATTTACCTGGGTGACCTGACTCAGAAGGGTGCAGAGGTAAGAGGTAGAAAGGCATAAGTAATTGGATTAGGCAACGCCACTCCAGTCAGGGGAAGGATTGAGAGTAACATGTTCTTTTACACATCCACCATATATCGCACGTGGGGAATTATGGGAGGAAAACCAGGAATGAGAAAGATTTTCATGAGTGCTTGAGCCGAGGGATACATTATAGGTCTGATGACACCATTCAGGTGGTAGTTTACCAATGAAGTTCAAGGAATCAGGGTCGTTTCGAAAAACAAGTATAATTGGCCTTGTATGAACGGTACATTGGCGGGTCATAGGGGAAAAGGAGGGAATAGATGGTGTAGAGATGTACATAAGGGGTCCTTAGGGGAGTGGGGAGGAAAATAGCTGCAACACACAACAGAGACCTGCAGGGTGCAATAGGTCTGTTAAGGGAAAGGGGTAGTGGCCAGATGTGGTCGGGCCATAGCACAGGCATAACAATTTGATTGGTTCACCTGTTTAGCAGAGTAAATTACCCACTGAAGCCATCGGTTCTGGTCCCCATATCCAGTCTCAACTGCGAAAGTAGAGGACAAGGAGGTAATATTTAAATACTGCACAGGGTGCGATGGAGAGTCATCAGGAAGGACAGTGGTAGGGAAGGTTAAAGAGGTAGGGGTGACAGAATCGGGTGTTGGTGCTGTGACTCGAATAACGAATTTTCCAAGAGGATCTTTTCCAGAGACATCTGCCCCTAATATGTAAATACCCCCATCATAAGGTGACGGATCTTTTAAAGTGATAATTAACGGATTACAATTATCATGTAAACATGTTCTGCTAGTATGTCCCTTAATGATAGAGAACCTTGTCTTGAGATCATGTTGCTGAGCCTTCCAGGGCTGATAACCCCAGTCATAGGTACCTGTATTGGCAAATACCCACTGCCATTTTCACAATTACTACCATAATGAGTGGAGTCAGTAGTCACACACACATATTTTTCAGCCTTAGTCCATTGTTCATGGCTGCCGGTTCCACAAGGAGCAACAGTACAAAAGTCAATCTGGAGTGAGGTAGTCTTCCCTACTTGGAAAGTTAGTGTGGGAAGGTCCCCATAAGTTCGCTGTCCCATGTTCAAGGGGACAAAAGAAGTTATTAATAATAGAACTAAGAATGCCATTCTTTGCAATGTGAGATGTGGATCCAGGCAGGAAGTCCTTCGACTTTAACAGCGTGAGGTGTAGATAATAGCACCTGGAATGGTCCCCTCCAGCGAGGTTGATGCCAATGTTTCCTTCGGGTGTCTCTGACCAGTATCCAGGTTCCAAGGGGGATCTTGAACTCCGTTGGTGGGGACCGTCCGCCAAGCCTTGTTAACTTGTTCGTGGACTTCTTCAGGGAGGCTCGAGACCTGCAAGACTAGAAAGAAGATCATTGTCCACAGTATGCAGAGTAACATTTCGATAACCATGCCAACAGGCATGGGCGCCCAGTTAAAATTTCAAATGGTGATAGTCCCAACTGCCGATGTGTTCTTCCTCTCAACCCCATCAAGGCCAAGGGTAGAGCATCTGGCCAGGTTAAGTTTGTCTGCTCACAGATTTTTGCCAATTTTGATTTTAGGGTACCATTGCATCTTTCTACAATACCTCCACTTTGGGGATGGTATTTGCAGTAATGATGCACATTTATCTGGAGCCAAGTAGTCAGCTCATTTATTACAGAATTCACAAAATGGGTTCCATTATCGGTCTGCAGTTTCTGTGGTATTCCCCATCTTGGAATAATTTCTTTTATTAGAGCTTTAGCCACAGTTTTGGCATCTGCATGTTTAGAAGGGAAAGTTAATGGGTTTGAGTCTACATATATAATACTGTCACCCTTGAGTAGAGGTGATTGTTCGAAAAGCATGGGAAACCACTGCCCAGGAATGGTGGGTATTAACTTTCCCTGCTTCCTCATGGCAAAAGACGCCCTAACATGAGGACGCGGGTACTTCCCCCTCCGCCATCTTGCCCTGCCTATCCTTCCATCCTCCCTGCGTCCTTCCCCATTCTCCACTGCTCTCCCTAAAATGCGCACGCCAGGAATGTTCGTATAACAGTTATTTTTGCCTTTGTTTTTGTATGCAGGAATATCGGGCCGAAAACCCCAACACTTTATACTGTCCTGCTCGGCCCTAACAACGGTTGATCGGGATGATGCAATCCGGAAATAGGCGGAGGGACAGGACCTGAACACGCGGCTGCAGGGAATGAACGCCCAGCTCAGGCCCGGCAGCGCCAGCGCCGCTCCCCGGGCTGGGGCCCAGGCCAGGTTGGGGGAGGCTCACGGCGAGATTCAGCTCCCTGGCAGCCTCCCTATGGTGCCGGGGGGCCCTTTCCCGGTGGCGCCGATGCCTACCATGTTTGGAGGACGGCCAGGAACGAAAGCGGGCAGCGGTCCGCGGGCGGCCCATCTTACCTTACCAAAAAAGGGGACCCAAGGTGGGGGCCTTAAAACCTCTGGGGGAGGGAGGCCCAATCCACCTAAAGCCAAATATTGGCCCTCACGGCTACCCCGCAGGCGTCGATCGGAACTGGTCTTGACCCGAAGGCCGCCCCTTGTCGAGTTCTGGGGCGATGGGCCGCTGGCGCGTAGGCCCGACGGCGGAAGGTCGCCGGCGGGTGGCCTGTGAAGGCCTGGGTCAGCGCAATGCCCATTCCCTCGCCAGCAGGCCCGGGAGCCTATAACAATAAGGGCCTCCTCGCGTCCTGAGGAGTTGGCGGTCCTCCCGCTTGGGCCAAAAGCCGCTCGCGGAACCGGCAGGAGGGGCACCGAGCCCCCCTCGGCAAAAGCCCAGCCCAGAGCCAAGAAGGCCGGGTCCGCCGTGTTTCGGGATGGGACCGCCACTTGCTGCCAAACTGCCCCCATCCCCCGCCCCGAGCCAGTTGGACTGCAGCTGGACATCACGGGAGGGGTTTGTACCCCCACAGTCCGGCGAAGTCCAAGGATTGTTGCTAAAGGGGACACCGGGGTTTGTTTGATTCCGAGTTCCCATTGTTGCCCGCTTGCTACCGCACAGTGGTTAAAGCAAATTTGTTGGTTACCTGTGTACATGGGACTAGGTCTACGTTCCCACTGTTACCTTTACCTGGAAGGGGAACCAATAAAAATGGGGGTCGCGTGTTACCTGACCCCCTTCCTGGATCCTGGGACAAGACTGGTCGGAATCAGCGGTAAGCCGTTCGCCGCTCCGGCCCTAAGACTGTCGGGGGGAAAAGGACCTCCGGCCTCCAGCCGGGAAGGCGCCCTGGGGCGCTGGTGTCTCGGGACCTTCCGGGGCTACGGCCCCCGACCGAAGATTCCCGCCGGAAAGGGACTACCCAAAGGGAACCTTTCCCCGCCGGGCCCCAAGACCCTCTGGCCCTGACATAAATTTTCGGTCCACGCCGGCCTCCTTTAAGAGACAGTGGAATGATGACCCCCCGCCTTTCCGAACGCAGTTGTTCTGCCTAACAGCTCGACAGCGCGGACGGATCCACACGCGGAACCCTTCTTGTCCCGAAAATGACCCTGTTGAAAACCGAAAGTGGCTACACATGGGGGCAGGTCGGAAGTTGTTGCTAATTCCGCGTACCTTCCCGGCGGGAGATATGCAAAGTGGCGATGCTCACCTCCTAGGCCCACTCAAGGCGAAAAAAAACACTGGAAGTTAAGCTCCTTTTCCCGGCCTGGGATCAATGGGAGCCCGGGGCGGTTCTGTCAATCCTGTCAGTGCCAGACCCCAGATTCCTAGGAGGGACCGTGCTCCTCTAGTCCTATTCCCTCGTGGACACCCCCTTTTGAAGGATAGGGGATTTGGTGGGACCCTGGAGCCCTCAACCCGTGGCCACAAGTATATCCTAGTCATGGTGGACTATGCCACCCGGTACCCAGAGCGGTTCCCCTGCTCGCTAATACTAAAAGCATCGCCGGGAACTGGTTAACTTGTTTTCCGCGTGGGCATACCCAAGGAGGTCCTCACGGACCAGGGTGCGCCCTTCGCCGGATCACGTTCAAGGAGGTGGCCAAATTAGTGCAGATAAAGCACCTGAAAGCGTCAGTCTATCACCCGCAAACTGGCGGGGTTGGTGAAGCGATTTAATCAGGCGGCTTAAGCAGATGCTCCGCCAAGGTAGTCAGCGCGGCGGCAGGAACTGGGACCAGCTCACTCCCGCTCGTGCTTTTTGCCTACTCGGGGAGGTACCCCAGGCCTCTCACGGGCTTCTCCCCTTTTGAATTACTATACGAGGCGACAACCCGGGGAATCCTCGACATCCTAAAGAGGGCTGGGAGGCCGAGGCTCTTCCCTCCTCTAATATTTTGGCATGCGTGCGCAACTGCGCGACCGACTCACAAAGATCAGGCCCCTCCTAAAGAGCGTGCGGACGTGTCGCAAGCAGCGCAGGCCGGTGTTACAACGCGGCTCCGTCCTCAGGGAGTTCCGCCCGGGGACGAGTTATGGTGCTCGTCCGACCTCCCACTTTCGAAGCTGCTCGCTCACTGGCAAGGGCCTTACGAGGTTAAGGAGAGAAAGGACTGCGTCGACTATTTGGTAAAACAGCCCAACCGTCGACCGAGTGAGAGGATCTATCATATCAACCTGTTAAAGCCCTGGAGAGATAGAGAGGAGCTTCCCAGCTCCCTAGGTCACTCTCCCTTTTTACAAGCACAACTGCCCTTAACCTCGTGAAGAGCTGACTGCAAGCAGCGGCAGGAGTTAGCCCAAACACTCCGAGCCATCCCGAGGTAGTGGCGAGTCACCCGGCGGACCGCGCTGATTGAGCCGCGATATAGTCCGCGGAGCCGGGGTAATCGTCCGGGAGAGGCCCTACCGACTCCGGAGGCAAAGCAGCGCAGAGGTCGAACTGGAGGTGAAGCGTATGTTGGACATGGACATAATTGAGAGAGCCATAGTCCCTGGTCCAGCCCTATTGTCCTCGTCTCCAAGCCAGGCGGCTCCTGGAGGTTCTGTAATGACTTTAGGCGTCTGAATCAGATCTCCAAGTTCGATGCCTACCCCATGCCCGCATTGGCGACCTCCTTGGCGGCTGGAGTGCGGCTCGATATCTGACTACCCTTGACATGACAAAGGGTATTGGCAAATTCCTTTAGCGGCATCCGCAAAGGAAAAGCGGCCTTTAGCACCCCTAGCGGGCACTGGCAGTACAAGGTCCTCCCATTTGGGCTGCGGGGCTCGGCGACCTTCCAGCGTCTGGTAGATAGAGTGCTGGCGCCTGCAGTCCTATAAGCGCCGCCTACCTGGATGGCGTTGTCATCTATTCCGGCACCTGGGAGGAGCATCTACTGCAGGTCGCAGGTCCTCGAACACTGGCTAAAGCCGGCCTCCGCATAAACCCCGGAAGTGTTTTTTGGATTAAAGGAGGCCAAATATTTAAACTACCTCGTGGGACAAGGACAGGTGCGGCCACAGAGCTCCAAAGTGAAAGACATCTTAGAATGGCCCGTCCAGTACCAAGAAACAGGTGCAGGCTTTCTTGGGGCTTGCGAGTTACTACCGCCCGGTTTGTTCCCGCTTTCTCGAAGAGCAGCACCCTTGACTGACCTGACAAAAAAGGCCTCCCCTATCGTGGTGTGGACCGACAAAGCAGAACCGCGCGTTCAGTGACCTAAAGAAGGCCCTAGCGTGGCACCTGTATTACGGACGCCCGATTTTGGGCTCCCGTTTATTCTCCAGACCGGCGCGGACACAGGCCTGGGTGCCGTGCTGAGCCAAAGCGTCGATGGTGTCGAGCACCCTGTGATGTACCTTAGCGGAAACTGATGGACGGGGCCGGTGCAGCGGCAGTGGAGAGGGAGGCCTTGGCCATTAAGTGGGCAGTGACCCACCTCCGTACTACCTGCTGGGTCGCGAGTTCGCTCTGGTGACTGATCACGCTGCACTTCAGTGGATGTCCCTGCACAAAGAGTGAATCCAGCGGGTCACCAGGTGGTTCCTGGACTTGCAGCCCGTATAAGTTCACTGTCACTTATCGGCGGGGCACCCTTCAGGCCAATGCCGATGCCCCTCTCTCGTATTCACGACCTCTCGGTTGAGTCCGCCCGACCTGGCGGTCCTGGGCTAAGGGGGATGCGTGTCACGCACGCAGCAGGAGGCAGCGGATTGATTCGACAGCACCTGGGAAACCACTGCGCCGCCAGGGAATGGTGGGGTATTAACTTTCTCCCTCTGCTTCCTCATAGGAAAAGACCGTCCTGCACCATAGGCATGGATGACCGCGGTCGTACTTCCGCCCTTCCTCCGCCATCTTGCCCTGGCGTCATCCTTCCCATCCTCCCTTGCGGTCCTTCCCGACATTCCTCCACTTCCGGCTCCTCCCCAATAAAATGGCGCGGCGCCAGGAATGGTGTCGCGTATGAACTTTTGAGTTTATGATTTTGACCTGTTTTTGTATGCAGAATATCACGGGGCGGAAAACCCCAACACTTTATACTGTCTCTCTCGTCCTTTACAATACATACATATATATATATATATATACATACATATCTTCATATATAAATACATATACTGTATACATATCTACATATACATATATACAGGTGCCGGTCATAAAATTAGAATATCATGACAAAGTTGATTTATTTCAGTAATTCCATTCAAAAAGTGAAACTTGTATATTAGATTCATTCATTACACACAAACGGATGTATTTCAAATGTTTATTTCTTTTTAATTTTGATGATTATAATTGACAACTAATGAAAGTCCCCAATTCAGTATCTCGGAAAATTAGAATATCAATTAAGACCAATGCAAAAAAAGGATTTTTAGAAATTTTGGCCAAGTGAAAGGTATGAACATGAAAAGTATGAACATGTACAGCACTCAATATTTAGTTGGGGCTCCTTTGGTCTGGATTACTGCAGCAATGCATGGCATGGAGTCGATCAGTCTGTGGCACTGCACAGGTGTTATGAGAGCCCATGTTTCTCTGATAGTGGCCTTCAGCTCTTCTGAATTGTTGGGTCTGGCGTATTGCATCTTCCTCTTTACGATACCCCATAGATTATTTATGGTGTTAAGGTCAGCGAGTTTGCTGGCCAATCAAGAACAGGGATACCATGGTCCTTAAACCAGGTACTGGTAGCTTTGGCACTGTGTTCAGGTGCCAGGTCCTGTTGGAAAAAAGAAATCTGCATCCCCATAAATTCGTCAGCAGCAGGAAGCATGAAGTCCTTTAAAACGTCCTGGTAGACGGCTGTGTTGACCTTGGACCTCAGAAAACACAATGGACCAACACCAGCAGATGACATGGCACCCCAAACCATCACTGACTGTGGAAACTTTACACTGGACCTCAAGCAACGTGGATTCTGTGCCTCCTCTCTTCACTCCAGACTCTGGGACCTTGATTTCCAAAGGAAATGGAAAATTTACTTTCATCAGAGAACATAACTTTGGACCACTTGGCAGCAGTTTTGTCTTTAGCCCAGGAGTGGCTTGACACAAGGAATGCGACAGCTGAAACCCATGTCTTGCATTGCGTCTGTCGTGGTGGTTCTTGAAGCACTGACTCCAGCTGCAGTCCACTCTTTGTGAATCTCCCCCACAGTTTTGAATGGGTTTTGTTTCACAATCCTCTCCAGGGTGCGCGTTATCCCTATTGCTTGTACACTTTTTCTACCACATCTTGTCCTTCCCTTCGCCTCTCTATTGTGCTTCAACACAGAGCTCTGTGAACAGCCAGCCTCTTTAGCAATGACCTTTGTGTCTTGCCCTCCTTGTGCAAGGTGTCAATGGTCGTCTTTTGGACAACTGTCAAGTCAGCAGTCTTCCCCATGATTGTGGCCTACAGAACTAGACTGAGAGACCATTTAAAAGCTTTTGCTGGTGTTTTGAGTTAATTAGCTGAATAGAGTGTGGCACCAGGTGTCTTCAATATTGATCCTTTTCACAATATTCTAATTTTCCGAGATACTGAATTTGGGACTTTCATCAGTTGTCAGTTATAATCATCAAAATTAAAAGAAATAAACATTTGAAATACATCAGTCTGTATGATTACTGGAGTGGTCTCAGGTAAACTACATTTTAAAGACGGTGTAACAAAAGAGGTAAGTAGTACTAACAGCAGCTAAAATGTATATGGATGATCTCTCGGTAGTTGATCCCTTTTGAAAGGCACTACACGATGGCTGTGGTATAGAAATTACATTTTCTATGTGAACGTCCAAATTTCTGCCTCTGGTAATGTGCCTTACCGGCATTACCAGCAATTAAAGAAAATTAGTTTTATGTTCTATGCAGTGTTAAGAGAGAAAGGCTTTGGTTTGGGATAAAAGGAAAAAAGGTGTAAAGAAAGGAAAGTTGCCTTTTTCTTTTATATAGTGTAGAGAGATGTCTTCGCTGACGATATGAGCGCCTTTTGGGGACAGTCGCGGTGGGTCTTGTGTAGACTGGTGAGTCGTCCCTGCCATTAATCGGCTGTGATGGCACTGTTTGTCCTCCACTCCTGTGCATGTCTTCATAATCCGAGCTGACGACCTGATAATCGTATACGTGCAAAAGAAAGTGCGAAGCACCTTAATATTAGTTTGCTGCGGTGTAGAAAAGGGATCCCGTGTTTGCACTTGTCTGGGCTATAGCTCAGGGGGAGGAGGATTAAAATTAAAAGTGCTCACTTTGACTTAAGGCAGAAGCGCAGTCAGCGTCTCAAAGGCCGGCACAGCTATGCGTGCGTGCCGGCTACTCGAGGTTTTGCAGGGCAGGAGACGCCACTTTTTGCAGACACGTTCACGTGATCAAAAGTCTCTGCGGTCTTTGGAGGTCATTCATATATATATATAAAATAAAATGTTGTCTATAAGCTATTAAACAGTAAAACATTAACATTTTAAAAAGTAAAGATACACTGAGCACCAGTGGAGTGGTTTCGGGTAAACTACATTTTAAAGTCAGTATAACATAACAGGTAAGTAGTCTCTAACAGCAGCTAAAATGTATATGGATCATCTCTTGGTAGTTGATCCCTTTTGAAAGGCGCTACACGACGGCTGTGGTATAGAAATTACATTTTCTATGTGAACGTCCAAATTTCTGCCTGTGGCATTACCAGCAATTAAAAGAAAATCATTTTTGTGTCCTCTGCAGTGTTAAGAGAGAAAGGGTTTGGTTGGGGATAAAAGGAAAAAAGGTGTAAAGAAAGGAAACTAGCCATTTTCTTTAATATAGTGTAGAGAGAGGTCTTCGCTGACGATATGAGCGTCGCGGTGGGTCTCGTGTAGACTGGAGAGACATGTGCCTTACCGGCATTACCAGCAATTAAAATAATCATTTTTGTGTCCTCTGCAGTGTTAAGAGAGAAAGGCTTTGGTTGGGGATAAAAGGAAAAAAGGTGTAAAGAAAGGAAACTTGCCTTTTTCTTTAATATAGTGTAGAGAGAGGTCTTCGCTGACGATATGAGCATCGCGGTGGGTCTCGTGTAGACTGGAGAGACGGCCCTGCCATTAACTGTCCGGGATGGCACTGTCGGTCCTCCACTCTTGTGCGTGTCTTCATAATCCGACCTGACAACCTCATAATCGTATATGTGTAAAAGAAAGTGCGAAGCGCCTTAATATTTCATGTCTTCATGATCCGACCTGACGACCTCATAATCGTATACGTGTAAAAGAAAGTGCAAGCGCCTTAATATTAGTTTGCCGCGGTCTAGAAATGGGATCCCGTGTTTACAGTTGTCTGCGCTATAGCTCATGGGAAGGGGGAAAAAAATTAAAAGTGTTTACTTTCACTTAAGGCAGAAGTGCTATCACTGTCTCAAAGGCTGGCACAGCTACGTACGGGCGTGCGCGTGCTGACTGCCCGACTTTTGTAGTATTTTTGCAGTGCAGGAAACGCCACTTTTTGTAGACACGTGAGCAAAACTCTCCGCGCTCTTTAGAGGTCTTGCTTTCTCTGCGTACTGCGTTCATAGTCAGTTCACGTGATTACGTGGGAGGCGTGATGATGTCACACGCAGCTCCACCCCCCATTACCATGTCCATTACAGTATATGGAGAAAAATAGGTTCCAGTTATGACCATTACGCGTAGAATTTCGAAATGAAACCTGCCCAACTTTTGTAAGTAAGCTGTAAGGAATGAGCCTGCCAAATTTCAGCCTTCTACCTACACGGGAAGTTGGAGAATTAGTGATGAGTGAGTAAGTGAGTGAGTGAATGAGTGAATGAGTCAGTGAGTAATGTTTTACATTTATAAAAGCAATAATCCTATTTGCA
Organism: Polypterus senegalus; assembly: GCF_016835505.1. Taxonomy (NCBI): domain Eukaryota; kingdom Metazoa; phylum Chordata; class Cladistia; order Polypteriformes; family Polypteridae; genus Polypterus; species Polypterus senegalus. The sequence continues at coordinate 149,969,627 of NC_053156.1, read as the reverse complement.
GAGAACTAGGTAATCGGGTTTACTGTTGTGGATAACATATATATGGCATTGATAGATACTGGAAGCACCCAGCATTTGGTAAGAAAAGACTGTTTGGATGACTCAGTGGTTTATTTGAGACAGAGTTTGGTGCTACAGTAGGTTCACCTATCTTCTAGCCAGCTATACCTGGAGATAACGATGCCTCCATCCAATCTTCTAGGTGATACTTTTGAATTGTTGAACAATGTGGCCGCCACTCAGCATGAGCAAGGCAGTTACAGGCAAAAATTGGTGAGAGATTTGCTATAGAGGACTACAGACTTTAAGAGCAGGATGAGGGTGGACTAAGACTGGTGCAGCCTGCTTGCCAAAAGGGAACAAAGTACTTTACCTCAGCCACAGTATTCCTTCATTTAGATAATTAGGGTAGGTTGAAACCTCTTACCAGCTAGCTAGATGTTTTTATTGGCCAGGACAGATTACAAATTTGGCAGGATATATTAAAGAGTGTACCAACTGAAAAAAGTAGGACATGTGAAACAAGGAGAAAGGGTACCTTTGATTTCTCTGCCAATAGTGTAAAAACCCCAAGAGAGAAGTCATACAGGATTTAAGTATATTTTAAAAATAGTAGTAGTAGTTATGAATACCAAATAGGTAAAAATAAAACAAAATGCTCAACAGTACAAAAATGAATTTGCCTAAAAGGCAAAATTTGTAAGCAAAAGAAAGACAGTAGAAAAAATAAGTCAGGAAATCAGTAATCCAAATGAAACTCAATAGTTACAAACCAGACTCCAACCAAACTCAATGTACCACTGCTGAGTCTTGCTTCTGGCTGAGAATATAAAGCTAGAAGGTATTCTCAGCAGAAGTGATGTCAGGGTGGCCTCGCCAACTGGGGCTCCACCTGAAAAGTATATGTAATGGATTCACATTTAAAGGGAAAGAATACAAATTAAATCAAAACAGCATCAAACTATGAAAAATTAATAATTTAACATTACCAAGAACAACAGTTAAATAGTGAATAAATACAAGTTAGGAAAAAAAACCCTGGCTGTAACATAACAGATATTTATTAACAGATGAATTATTTATCGTTTTTATTTAATGAATGGCTCATGCTTTCTCAACAGTTTTTAGGGATATGGTTATGGTTTTTAGTTGTGGGTTTTTACAGGAGGGACACATGCAAGTATGGGTACTGGTGTGAACTTTGTTAACAGGGAATGACTTCTTAAAGAAATGTATTTATAAGCACTTAAATTTTTACATGAATGGTTTATCAGTTAAAATAAATCTAACACCGTTAGTTATGATAATCAGTTCTATATTTCAGTACACAGATCCAGCCTATTATTTAAATAGTTCTCTGCCAAGTGTCCATAAATCACCACTTCTCTCCATAAACAGGTACCATGTTTAGTTGCTTCTTTATTGACCAAGTTATTGGTTCATGACATTGTCCTGTTTCTAGAAATGCTAGTTTGCCAAGAAGGAGTCACTCATATGGGGTGGCGCCTTGTACTTCAAACTTAAATGATTTCAGGAGGCTGGTTGATCACTTAATTGTTCAAAGTCAGAACCAGTTTTTCCCTTTAGAAAAAATGGAAAATGAATGAATCCATTTCCAGACCCTAACCCATTTCGATAAACAAATAGCAAATACGCATAATTTAAGGTAAAAATAACACAATTTAATGCCCTAATTAATAAATTAAAATATGAAAACAATGAAAAGTATGTAAATACTGTATAACAAAATGAAAATTGCACTTACTCTATCTTAGTGAGGAATGGTGATGTCACATGTGTATGCCATGGGGTTAATAGTTAGGAGTTTATATATATACACTGCTCACAAAAATTAAAGGAACACTTTAAAGAAACACATTAGATACATCAGATCTCAATATGAAGTTGGATATCTATACAAATAACGACAGGGCAATGTCTTAGGAACAAAAGGATGCCAAGTCTTTTAATGGAAATAAAAGTTTTCTGCCTACAGAGGGCTTAATTGTGTAGACACCCTAAAATCAGAGTGAAATGAAGATGTGGCAGGCTAGTCCATTTTTTCAAAAACTTAATTTCTGCTACTCAAAATGCTTTTCAGTATCTTGTGTGGCCCCCATGAGCTTGTATGCATGCTTGACAACGTCGGGGCATGCTCCTAATGAGACGACGGATGGTGTCTTGTGGCATTTCCTCCCAGATCTGTATGAGGGCATCCCTGAGGTGTTGTACAGTCTAAGGAGCAACCTGGCGGCACCTAATGGACCAAAACATAATGTCCCACAGATGTTCTATTGGGTTTAAGTCAGGGGATCGTGAAGGCCATTCAATTGTTTCAATTCCTTTATCCTCCAGGTACTGCCTGCATACTCTTGCCACATGAGGCCGGGCATTGTCGTGCATTAGGAGGAAACCAGGACCTACTGCACCAGCGTAGGGTCTGACAATGGGTCCAAGGATTTCATCCTGATACCTAATGGCAGTCAAGGTGTGTTTGTCTAGCTTGTAGAAGTCTGTGCATCCCTCCATGGATATGCCTCCCCAGACCATCACTGACCCACCACCAAACTGGTCATGCCGAATGATGTTACAGACAGCATAACATTCTCCATGGCTTCTGCAGACCCTTCAACGTCTGTCACATGTGCTCAGGGTGAACCTGCTCTCATCTGTGAAAAACACAGGGTGCCATTGGTGGACCTGACAATTCTGGTATTCTATGGTAAATGCCCACTGCGCTGGGTTGTGAGCACAGGGCCCACTAGAGGACGTTGGGCCCTCAGACCACCCTCAAGAAGTCTGTTTCTGACTGTTTGGTCAGAGACGTTCACACCAGTGTCCTGCTGGAGGTTATTTTGTAGAGCTCTGGAAATGCTTATCCTATTTGTCCTTGTCCAAAGGAGCAGATACCAGTCCTGCTGATGGGTTAAGGACCTTCTATGGTCCTGTCCAGCTCTCCTAGACTAACTGCCTGTCTCCTGGAATCTCCTCCATGCCCTTGAGACAGTGCTGGGAGACACTGCAAACCTTCTGGCAATGACACACATTGATGTGCCATCCTGGAGAAGTTGGATTTCCTGTGCAACCTCTGTAGGGTCCAGGTTTCGCCTCATGCTACCAGTAGTTACACTGACCATAGCGAAATGCAAAACCAGTGAAAAAACAGTCAGAAAAGATGAGGAGGGAAAAATGTCAGTGGCTTCCACCTGTTAAACCATTCCTGTTTTGGGGGTCATCTCATTGTTGCCCCTCTAGTGCACCTGTTGTTAATTTCATTAACAGCAAAGCAGCTGAAACTGATTAACAACCCCCTGTGCTACTTAACTGACCAAATCAATATCCCACAAGTTTTATTGACTTGATGCTATACTCTGATTAAAAAGTGTTCCTTTAATTTTTGTGAGCAGTATATATATATATATATATATATATATATATATATATATATATATATATATATATACTCAGCAAAAAAGAAACGTCCCTTTTCAGGACTGTATTTCAACAATAATGTTTTAAAAATCCAAATAACTTTACAGATCTTCATTGTAAAGGGTTTAAACAATGTTTTCCATGTATGTTCAATTAACCATAATCAATTAATTAACATGCACCTGTGGAATGGTCGTTAAGACCTTAACGGCTTACAGAAAGTAGGCATTTAAGGTCACAGTTCTAAAAACGCAGGACACTAAAGAGACTTGTCTACCGACTGTGAAAAACACCCAAAGAAAGATGCCCAGGGTCCCTGCTCATCTGCGTGAACGTGCATTAGGCATGCTGCAGGGAGGCATGAGGACTGCTGATGTGGCTAGGGCAATAAATTGCCATGTCCGCACTGTGAGACGCCTAAGACAGCGCTACAGGGAGACAGGAAGGACAGCTGATCATCCTCGCAGTGGAAGAGCCCGGATCTCAATCCCATTGAGCACGTCTGGGACCTGTTGGATCGCAGGGTGAGGGCTAGGGCCATTCCCGCCAGAAATGTCCAGGAACTTGCAGGTGCCTTGGTGGAAGAGTGGGGTAACATCTCACAGCAAGAACTGACAAATCTGGTCCAGTCCATGAGGAGGAGATGCACTGCAGTACTTTAAGCAGCTGGTGGCCACACCAGTTACTGACTGGTACTTTTGATTTTGAGCCTCCCTTCATTCAGGGACACATTGTGAAACATTTTTAGTTTATGTCTTATGGTGTTGACTCTTTTACTGTTCATACAAATATTTACACATTAAGTTTACTGAAAGTAAAAACAGTTGAAAGTCAGAGGATGTTTCCTTTTTTGCTGAGTATATATATAAAACCAACCACACCAAAAGTAAAGTGAAAAAAGCACTGAAAATACACAAACGTAATGCAAGAGATGCTTTCACAGTGAGAGCGAGAGATGACTTGTGTGCACAATAGATGATGTTTATACTCGCTGCATAAGCGGCATCTGTTGCTGTATTTTTTCACTATGCGCACAGTTTTAACTCCAAATCAAATTTCTCTCGAATTTAGCATTTGAACTCTGAAACGTTTGAAGTATGAGGTATCACTGTATACTCTTTAATGGAGTCACTGTCTCTGTCCACCTTGTTTTCAAATGATTCCTAAAAACATTGCAACTCTCATCCACAGTTTTTATATTAACAAGGACAGGCACTTCGAGAAAGCTCTATTGCTGTAAATTTCTTTAAAAATTGAAGTGCTCTCCTTTTTAACCCAAAATCCGACCCTCCAAGACAAAAAAGTATTAATCAAGCCCATGGATAGGTGCAGAAGGCCCTTCAGTTGTATATATAACAATGTGCTCTTCTACCCTAAAATTTGGCTTTATATTTTTCTTTACTACTGATGCGAACACTGCCTACTGGGTTCAGGGTCCACCGACTAACCACTGGCATTCCATGACAAACAGCAAACAATTTATACCATACATCATACATACTATATCATCAATCTGTGCATTTGCTTGGAATTATACAAGTATACTCAAATTTAAACAACAGAGAAAAGTTTTATTGGAATAAAAAAATCAAACAAGTATCCATTCTAGAATAGTCAAATTATTTAGAACTTATTTTTTAATAGTAAACTGCCTGTGTAATAATTGCCCATATTGTGTTGTTTTCTGCTATAAAGTTATCCTATTGAGTCATGTTAGCTCATTTTTTCACCATTGTTGTCATAAGATGCCTGTGAATAATAGTTAATTTTACATTGAAGGAAGGGAGTTTGCTGCCAAAATGAATTTTATAAAGAATACTATTTGAATATAATTCATGTAGAACACATACATTTTGAAATTGTGAAAGAAAATATGTTCGATCAAATTCTGAGATCTTTAATGCCACAAGGGAGGCCAGTTCTAATAAGCAGAACAGAGTTTGTTAAAATAAATTAGATGTGAGCAAATTCCTAATCTATAAACATAAAAGAGAAAAGGATCTAACTAGACAATGCACATATTAAACTAGACATATAGAAACATTCAAGATCAGCTGAACAGCAAAACAGTCTGAACAAAATAAAATAAATCAATAAATATAGCCAGCAGGGATAGGAATCTATTGATTGTATTATGGCACATTTAGACAAAAGTGCTACAGTTTTTAATTCTTCAGCTGTACAGTTCAAAGGACCTGGTTTTAATTATTGGCTTGATTACTGTCTTTGTGATGGTTTGCATAATTTCCCAGTTTTGACATGGATATTATCAAAGTACTTTTCATTCTTCCTATATCCCTCACATATCCATGTTAAATTAACTGTTGGACACAAATTTGAAGTACATGTTGTCATAAGTTCCACACAACACGGAAAGAGGTTTGGGGACAGACGCCCATATACTTGAATTTGGCTGCCAAAATAAGAAAAGGTTGTAGTTCAATGTTACAGATTTCAGTCCAGAACAAGAACAAAGCAAATAGGCAAACATGATGGTTATATAGTGGAAAATAGGAAATTATGTCATCCCCGGAAGTTATGTCCTCGGAGCTGGAACTGGAAGTGACGTGGCCAGAACCGGAAGTGACATCCTCGAAGGGCTGGAACTGGAAATTACTTCCTTGGGGGCAGAACCCAAAAGTGTCATCCTTGGGCCCAGAACCGAAAGTGACGTCTTGGGGCCGGAACTGAAAGTAACAACCTCGAGGGGCCAGCACCGCAAATTACTTCCTTGAAGGCCAGAAGCGATAGTGTCATTCTTTGGCCCAGAACTGGAAGCAATGTTATCAGACCCAAGTGGAATTTCCTGTGATCTGTTTGTCAATGGAAAAGAGCAAGTATTATAGTACAGTCTGCCATCCTCTGGTTTGGCCTGGAATTACCATCTTTTAAGCCTTTTAGCTGCCTCCAATGCGCACGTGTGTGACAATGTGTAAGAGGTAGTGATAGAACAGTAACAGTGGTACTAGTAGTAGTATTGTCACATAGAGTACAGTGAGAGCGTGAAAAAGTAGTTCGCACTGCCATTGACAAAACTAAATGATTACCAAAAAGATTTAACTTAAAAAGATTAACTCATCTATAAAACTGGAAAATAAAAATAATTCAAAACGCACAACTTCTATTAGTGACCTAAACCCAATACAGGGGAGCTGAGGCAGAATGATGTAAACTACTCACTGAATGTTCCTGCAGCTAAACTAAAGCTCAGAAAGCCGTTAAAAGTAAATTGGTGTGTACACCTGCCTGGATTCAATTACAAGAAGTAAACGAGAAAACCTCAATAAGTTATATTCAAATTTAATGATATTCTTGCTGTGAAACGTTGAACATAACATTTAAACTGTCCATACTGCTAGGAGTGGAAAGTTTTGCTAAATGTGAGTGTTAAATTATGGTTATAATTGGATAAATTAGTTCTGGATTCATAATTGACTTTGAAGTAATCTTAACTGAGATGGAATATGTGAGATACTCAGCTCAAAAGACATGGTGTATTGTCAACTAATACCCACTGCAGTGAGATATTTCAGAAACTGTACAATTCAGTGTGAAAACCCAAGAAACAAAGATGGGTAGTGAAATTGTTCTAGGAATGCCTTAGGAGTTCAGGTTTGACTGCTGTAAAACCTTTTTATATCTCTGAAAATAAGTAAGGGACATTGTGAGGGAAAACATTCTTAGGTATTTATATGTACATATGTGCTAAAACATATTGCTATTACAGAAAAAAGTATTTATTTCAGTCTCATCTAAAAGATGGCACAGGTTTAGTTAAAATTGTCTACTTTAACTTTCTTACTTTTTCACAATCTATAGAATGATTAATTGCTTTTTACCTGTCATTTTATATCTGTCTAGATAAGCTTAAGAATGTCTCCGTCTAGTTAGAGTGTCTCAAGTAGAATGGAGAGTTCACTGGCTGTTCTTCAAAAGATCTATTGAATTAAAATATATATATTTTTCCTGAACCCTTTGCAGAGTGATTTCTAACCATTTACTTAAAAGAAATTCACAACAGATATAAAGTTTAAAAATCAGTGTGAAGAACTGTGCTGAACAGATGGTTTTAACCTATTATAGAGTCAAATTTGGAACCAAATACTGAACACGAGCAAAGTTAAATGTGGATGACTACCATGGGATGTGAGCAGAATTTTTTAATTTTGACTGATAGCTACTCCTATCCACAAAACTATGTATCACGGCATAAACAACATTTGAGTGTCCCCAAATGTAACCCATACCTAAAAGCTACTTTGGGCCAAAAACTAACCTAGATGCATGAAAGCTTTGGTTATCATCCAACAAAACCTTACTTCTACCACATTGTTCTACTATTGGGATGCCCCCTTCAGTCTGATAATCCTGTAGAAGAACAGCAGTGATCTCACCTACACGAGGTGCCCTCTGTTTGTTTTATTACTTCATTCACCCTAGATACAGTACATCCGGAAAGTATTCACAGCGTATCACTTTTTCCACATTTTGTTGTGTTACAGCCTTATTCAAAAATGGATTAAATTCATTTTTTTCCTCAGAATTCTACACACAACACTCCATAATGACAATATGAAAAAAGTTTACTTGAGGTTTTTACAAATTTATTAAAAATAAAAAAACATGTACATAAGTATTCTCAGCCTTTGCTCAATACTTTGTCGATGCACCTTTGGCAGCAATTACAGCCTCAAGTCTTTTTGAATATGATGCCACAAGCTTGGCACACCTATCCTTGGCCAGTTTTGCCCATTCCTCTTTGCAGCACCTCTCAAGCTCCATCAGGTTGGATGGGAAGCGTCGGTGCACAGCCATTTTAAGATCTCTCCAGAGATGTTCAATCGGATTCAAGTCTGGGCTCTGGCTGGGCCACTCAAGGACATTCACAGAGTTGTCCTGAAGCCACTCCTTTGATATCTTGGCTGTTTGCTTAGGGTCGTTGTCCTGCTGAAAGATGAACCGTCACCCCGGTCTGGGGTCAAGAGCGCTCTGGAGCAGGTTTTCATCCAGGATGTCTCTGTACATTGCTGCAGTCATCTTTCCCTTTATTCTGACTAGTCTCCCAGTTCCTGCCACTGACAAACTTCCCCACAGTATGATGCTGCCACCACCATGCTTCACTGTAGGGATGGTACTGGCCTGGTGATGAGCGGTGCCTGGTTTTCTCCAAACGTGACGCCTGGTATTCACACCAAAGAATTAAATTTTTTGTTTCTCATGGTCTAAGAGTCCTTCAGGTGCCTTTTGGCAAACTCCAGGCGGGCTGCCATGTGCCTTTTACTAAGGAGTGGCTTCCGTCTGGCCCCTCTACCATACAGACCTGATTGGTGGATTGCTGCAGAGATGGTTGTCCTTCTGGAAGGTTCTCCTCTCTTCCCTAGAGGACCTCTGGAGCTCTGATAGAGTGACCATCTTGGTCACCTCCCTGACTAAGGCCCTTCTCCCCTGATCGCTCAGTTTAAATGGCCGGCCAGCTCCAGGAAGAGTCCTGGTGGTTTCGAACTTCTTCCAATTACGGATGATGGAGGCCACTGTGCTCATTAGGACCTTCAAAGCAGAAGAAATTTTTCTGTAACCTTCCCCAGATTTGTGCCTCGAGACAATCCTGTCTCGGAGATCTACAGACAATTCCATTGACTTCATGCTTGGTTTGTGCTCTGACATGAACTGTCAACTGTGGGACGTTATATAGACAGGTGTGTGCCTTTCCAAATCATGTCCAATCGACTGAATTTACCACAGATGGACTCCAATTAAGCTGCAGAAACATCTCGAGGATGATCAGGGGAAACAGGATGCACCTGAGCTCAATTTTGAGCTTCATGACAAAGGATGTGAATACTTATGTACATGTGCTTTCTCAATTTTTTTATTTTTAATAAATTTGCCAAAATCCCATGTAAACTTTTTTCACATTGTCATTATGGGGTGTTGTGTGTAGAATTCTGAGAAAAAAAAATGAATTTAATCCATTTTGGAATAAGGCTGTAACATAACAAAATGTGGAAAAAGTGATGCGCTGTGAATACTTTCTGGATGCACTGTATAAAGACAAAGTACTTAAATATAAAAGCAAAGTGGTATAGATGGAAAAGCCTGAAAGTGAATAGTCTTAAAAAGCTTGCTGAAAATTAGTAACCATGTCAAAGGTGGATGTTGTCCTAGGTGTCTTTTAGAATCAACAGTCGGACTGGTGCATGAGTTGCATTCTCCAATGTCTAGATGAAATGGTTATCTCTCTCTTTCTCTCTGAAGTATTTTTGACTCTGACTCACTCTTTGTTCCCTCCAACAGGCAGTTATTTATGTCAAAAATACATGTGGGGTTCCAGACCATGCAATGTTACACAAATATGATTGGCTTGTTAACCTGGAGATGAGTGACTCTGTTCAAAAGCTTTGATCCTCATACTTACCTGTGCAATCTTCAAGGCTCAAGGTTTCTGTAGTCATATTTACACAAGAAAACATATAATTTGCCTTCTCAGTTGCATCGAATAGCAAGACAGAAAGAAATGAAACAAAACAAACAGAGATAAGACAGGTTAAAGTAAGGCAGTTTGATAATGCATACTTACACAAAAGAGTTTACAGGATGGTGGCACGGTAGCGCAGTGGTAGTGCTGCTGCCTCACAGTTAGGAGACCCGGGTTCGCCTTCCGGGTCCTCCCTGTGTTGAGTTTGCATGTTCTCCTTGTGTCTGCGTGGGTTCCAAAGACATGCAGGCTAGGTGGATTGGTGATTCTAAATTGTCCCTAGTGTGTGCTTGATGTTTGTGTGTGTCCTGCGGTGGGTTGGCACCCTGCCTGGGATTGGTTCCTGCCTTGTTCCCTGTGTTGGCTGGGACTGGCTCCAGCAGACCCCTGCTACCCTGTGTTTGGATTCAGCAGTTTGGAAAATGGATGGATGGATGTTTACAGGATACATATCAAACCTTAATCATTTTCTCTGATATTCCTTATTAAAAAGTAATACGGCACTAGGAAGAAAGGAATCTCTGGAGCGATTTGTGTGGGTTTTCAAAGCGACTATCCTTCCAGATTTACTGAAGTTAAGTTATGCATTTAATGTATATCTGTCAGCAGTTGAGATTATTTCTAGTTTCTTTAGCATTGTCCTCTGAAACACACTTGCCAGTCTCCATTTGTTTTTACCATTACGTTATCAATTATTTGACTATTTTAAACTAAAAGCACCATAAAATAGTTAAACTAAAAGCACCATAAAATAGTTATAAATTGGTAAATTATTAGTCAGAACACAGAATGAATGTAGATGTAGTTAGATAAGCTGCCTTCAAGATGAATTGCTTTTGTAAATTGTAAATTGTACTTTATAGTACATCTCAGTTTGTTTGAGCAAAATTAATAACTTATTGATGATTTGTATTCTCTATTTTTATTGACACCAGGGTCAATAGCTTTTTGGTGGTATACAATCCAGCAAGTTACAAAGAGTAAGTGGACTGTTTCTCAGGCAGTTGTTACCAAGGCTGATCAAATTGTTAACTTCAGATATTAAAGATTTTGAAAGGTGTAAATGGCACTTTGTTGGATGCTTGAGCTTAGATAACATGCCATTGTCAGGGAAAAAATACATGAAATACTTTTTGTGACAGAAATGACTGCAGTGGTTAAGAAGCTCTACAGTGACAAGGTTGTGAGGTCTACAAATGTTGTAAAGTGCCGGATTTGACTGGGATGCCTTGGTTAACAAATTTTAGCAGTGATGCCTGAAAGATGGTAGCAGTGACTTCAGATAGGCAGACTAGGCAGGTAGACTACATATTGAGGTGTCACACTCTTCAGCTTCCATGGAAAAGGCTAAGTATGTGATAGAGTACTGCATTGAGTTGGTTGCGTGCAAAACTGTGACATTATGGTAAATTTTAGGATGTTACTTTTTGCAGGTTCAGCTGTGGCCCAGGCAAATACAATAGAATTGAATAATAAGAATATATAATATTGTTTTCTGCAATCCATTACTTTTTCTCTTCTTTTTTGACACTGCAGCAGGCACATTTTAATCAATGCTGGAGCATGCTTTTCACACTGAATGATATAGCAAAAAAGCAAATAACTCAGAGAAAATAAAGGATTATTTATTTTTTGAATAATATTTAGTAAATTAGGATTTTAATGCATTTGTGTGCATGACGATGAAAAGAACCTAAACTTCTTTAAAAAAAAAAAGTTAAGCACAGAAAGAAGGCCAGAAAGAACAATGAAGACTTGAGAATGATCGAGGCTAGTAGCATGGCTTAGTTGACTCTTTTAATCGTACCCAGCTTGTCTCTGGCCATACACATAGACGTGGGCAAACATTAGACTCGGTTTTGCCATTAAGTTTCCCAGTTGGTAACTTAGAGATATCTGATGTTTGCTTGTCTGATCATAAACCCATCATTTGTGTGTCCTCACTTTCATGTACAACGTCTAATCCCTCAGTCCCAGCATTATTCCAGTTCTATTCTTATTCCCTTCTACTGCCAGGCTTTTCTCCAAATATCAAACTGCATCTTTAGTCCTTTCTACAAAAGATGGCCCCTCGTGCTTGTAACTAGATGAGTTGGTCAGTTAGTTGAATTTCACTTGCAAGAATATGCTGATTCTACTGCTCCTTTTAAGTTAAAGAGAACCTCTACAAAGGCTCAACCTTGAGAAAAACAACATCGCACGTGCTCTTAGGCAGGAGTGCAGGAAAGCTGAGTAAAAGTGTTAAAAAGACAGGCTTGAGATTTCTTATGACATTCTCAGCTGCTCAGAACATTTGTTTAATTATCAATATTCTGTTAAAAATACAAACATTAAATATTTATCTAACATAATTAAAAAAAAAACTCACAGGCCCAAAGTTATTTTCAATGCCATCAATACACTACACAAATCGAGTGGTAAATTGCGAGCTTTGCCTTACGGCTCAGCTCCTTTTTCACCACGACAGACCGATGCAGAGCCCGCATCACTGCAGACGCCGCACCAATCCGTCTGCCAATCTCACGCTCCATTCTTCCCTCACTTGTGAACAAGACCCAGAGATACTTGAACTCCTCCACTTGGGGCAGGATCTCGCTCCCAACCCTGAGAGGGCACTCCACCCTTTTCCGGCTGAGGACCATGGTCTCAGGTTTGGAGGTGCTGATTCCCATCCCAGCCACTTCACACTCAGTTGCGAACTGATTCAGAGAGAGCATTGTTCTTTCCTGTTTTAAACATGTAGTAGTTCAACCTTTGCTAAAAAAAGCCACTTCTAAACTCAACATTTCCAAGTAACAACAGACCAATTTCTACACTTCCTTTTTTTTTCCAAAGGTTCCAGACAAAAGTATTTCTTTTCTCAGCTGTCAGGTTATCTCTAGCAGAGCAGTATCACTGATAAATTTCAGTTTGCTTTTAGCAAGAGTGCTGAATCAGCACTCCTTCTGATTACAAATGATTTGCTGTTCACGATTGATAGTGGATGTCCCACGGTTTTAATCTTATTTGACATTAATGCTACTATTGATATATTCTTTTGAATCAGCTGTGAATGCTGGCCCCGGCACAGACAGACGGACATCATATTTTGTTCCCAACACACTGTTTATTTACACTATTTACAATATAAAAAGTCACGTGCACTCACACAACCCCAGTGCCCCTGGCACTGAATCCCCCAAAGTCCAGGGCCCACAGTCTCTGTGCCTTTGTTCCTGGCCGCCTCCTGTCCTCTCTCCAGCTCCGTCAATACTGCCTCCCGACTTCCACCAATGACTGGAGGGAGGCGGCCCCTTTTATGGGAACCCGGATGAGCTCCAGCTGCTTCCCAGCACTTGGTCTTGGCCACACCCCTGTGTGGCGGAAGTGCCGGCTGCGCACCCGGAAGCCGTCCGTGTAACCCCTGTCGTCTTCCCCCGGGATAAATAGGCACTGGGGCGCCGCCTGGCGGTGGCCACGGGTCCCTACAGGGCTGGGCTTCCAAGCCCTGTACCCGCGGCCTCCTGCATAACCAGGACGGACGCCCCCTCTCGATCTGGAGGAGGCACAAGCCCTCCTCTCCTCCTCCTGGGCGCTAGCGAGGACACGTGGGTCCGAACGGCACAACCCGAAAGGGCAGCACGTTCTAGGTGAGGGTCCTACTATGTCCCCAGGGTCCAACACGGCACCCTGGGACATCTGTCTTCGGCACCCCCTCCGACGCAAACGTGCCCCTCTGGTCTGCGCCACTCTCGCCCGCATTGTCCCCCCCAGCTGGGCTACCATCGGCCTCCCGGCGTGGAGCTCTCCCGCGGAGTGGCCCGTTCCAGGAGGGCAGGTCCCTGACGACATCGGCCTCGGCGCTCTTCGGGGCTTCGGGCCTGTGGAAATAAGAAACAGAGGGCCAGAAGCACTGCCAGGACACTCACCCTGAGCGTCCTGCCGGTCTCCATACCAACAGTGCTCCTGCCCTCTTCCGACAGCCCCTAACTTGCCTGCCGAAGTCCTCCGCCGCAGGTTCCATGCCCGTCCGCACGTTGTCTGTGGAACCGCTCTCGCAGGCAGCTCGCCCAGCCGCCCAGGGGATTTCCTCTTCGCACACAGAGGACGGCCCGTCTCCGGCATTCACCCCTCGGTTCCTCCTTCTTCTCTTGGACGCTCTGACGGTCTGGGTCTGAGCACAGCAAAAGCTCAAATCCAGCCCCGTCTGCGTCCAGGCAGAGCGACAGGAGACAGCTGCGGGCTTGGAGCGCAGGGCGCTAGGACCCAGGGCACTCAGCAGCCCCGATTCAACCAGCCCCTGCGTGTTCGATCTCCCAGCTTCGCCAGCCGCCTGCACACGCGCCGCGTCCGCTGTTGGGAAGTTGCCTACTCGGAGCCGGTCGTCCCGTAAACGGTCACGGCCATGTTCGGATAACCCCCCCACTTGCTTTACGGGGACGGTAATACTCACCACCCCCGCCGTGCTCTGCCGGCCTCCGGTTCCAGCGCCGCGCCGATCCTCCGTCTCCCACGGCGTCTTTTCCGACGCGACCGCCTTTCCCGTCAGCTGCTCCAACTGGACAGCGAGAGCACTCAGCAACTGTGAAACGGCGACTCGGCGGGCCGAGGGGATCCCCCCGACTCACGCCGAGCCGCTGGTGAAACAGAGAGACAGACGTCAGTGAGCCTACCTGTCCATCAGCTGCACTTGACGCCTGCCTCCTGTGGGCCACTCCCTCTGGCCTAATCGGGTCTCGTCTCGGCACGAGATTGGCGTTCCTAGGTCCCGTCTCCATCCAATCCTTGGCGGGCACACCAGACACACCAGCCAACCCCGTGCCTGTCAGCGGGCGGGACATCCGGCCCGCGGCCATCTTGCCTTCCCTGCTCCGAGTGCGGAGACGTGCCTCCTCGCCGCGTTGTGGCTGCGGCGATTCCTTGGGCCGCAGCGGCTCCGATTCCGCAGCCTTCTTTGCTGCCGCCGTCGCCGTGCTGCCGACAGCCCGTGGCCCGGCGTGCTCCTGCCACGGACGCAGATCCGGTTCGTCCCTCCCTGCGGAAATAAAGGTAAGGCCGACCCCGAAGGGCCGATGATTGCAGGGCAGGGCACTCACCTCCCAGATCCCGTCATGCCGAGGCCCCGCCTCGGTGTGGCCTTCTGCGTCGACACGCCGGCCTGGCTGTCCGTCTTGACAGCGGGACTGGAGCCAGCTGCGCTCCGGCGATATCTGGTCCTCCTCCGGACCCGGGGAAAGCCATTCCGCTGTCCGGCGGCGGTTTCTGGGGCGAAACGCTACCGCGGGGTTGTGCACGGGCCGCTCCCGCGGCCAGTGTGTGGGTTCCGCTGCTGCGCCGGGACGTTCACAGACAATGATTGTTTGATTACAGGTCCCCGCCTTGTCCCAGGCAGAGCATCCTGCCGACTACGCCACTGTGAACGCTGGCCCCGGCACAGACAGACGGACATCATATTTTGTTCCCAACACACTGTTTATTTACACTATTTACAATATAAAAAGTCACGTGCACTCACACAACCCCAGTGCCCCTGGCACTGAGTCCCCCAAAGTCCAGGGCCCACAGTCTCTGTGCCTTTGTTCCTGGCCGCCTCCTGTCCTCTCTCCAGCTCCGTCAATACTGCCTCCCGACTTCCACCAATGACTGGAGGGAGGCGGCCCCTTTTATGGGAACCCGGATGAGCTCCAGCTGCTTCCCGGCACTTGGTCTTGGCCACACCCCTGTGTGGCGGAAGTGCCGGCTGTGCACCCGGAAGCTGTCCGTGTAACCCCTGTCGTCTTCCCCCCGGCACTTCCTGGTGTGGCGGAAGTGCCGGGCTCCCGGGATAAATAGGCACTGGGGCGCCGTCTGGCGGTGGCCACGGGTCCCTACAGGGCTGGGCTTCCAAGCCCTGTACCCGCGGCCTCCTGCATAACCAGGACGGATGCCCCCTCTCGATCTGGAGGAGGCACACGCCCTCCTCTGGTCCTCCAAGGCGTCCCAGCCGGGCTCCAGCCCCGGCCGGGGACCACACAGCTTAAAAATTCTGTAAGTATCTAAGAAACAGCATTAGATTATTTTGGGTCTAATCTGAAAGGAAGATCCTTTTCAGTTGGTGTTGATCAACACACCTCTCCACCTGTACCTATTAGCTGTAGGATACCACAAGGATCCATTTCAGGCTCTCTTTTTTCCCTTCACATGCTTCCCTTTGACCTGATCTATAATCTCTACAGCATTCAACGCCATTGCTATGCCGATGATACACAGCTCTATCTTCATTTAAAACTCAGTGACTGTTCCTCTCTGACAGCTCTTTCTAATTCTTTTCAGGATATTAAAAACTGGATATAGTTTAACCTCCTCCAGCTTAATGACAGGAAAACTGAAATAATATTTTTGGTCCCCCGACTCCATTTCAAACGTTAAAGGTCAGTCTGGACCCCTCTCTGTGTATCTCAGCACGCACATTGCAAATCGTAGTGTTGTTTTTGACAGTTCATTGAAATTTGACAAATAAGTGGAGTTATGAAGGGGAGCTTTTTCCAATAAAGAGCTATTGCCAGACTGAAACCAAGTCTCTCTCCCAGGGCCCTAGATACAGTCTTGCATGCATTTATCTAATCCAGACTGGACTTTTGGAAGTCTCTGTACCTGGGGCCGCCACACACTTCCACAAAGTGTCTACAGCTTGTCCAGAATGTTGAGGCTAGGCTTTTTAGAAAGCACAAAGAAAATTGGTATTTCCCCAGTGTTGGTCACTCTACACTGGCTACCAGTAAAATTTAGAATTCTGTTTAAAGTTTTTTTGATTTTAAAAGCCCTTCATGGTCAGGCTCCATGGTACTTTTCAGATCGTCTCCTGCCTTACACTCCCTCAAGATGTCTTAGATAATCAAACCATTGTTTGTTTTTTATTGTCTTTCGCTAGAATACATTTATTTCTAATTAACTTACTTTTTGACCTTGTGTACAGCACTTTGAAACAACTAATGTTGCTGTTTAAATGTACTATATACAGTAAATAAAATGACGACTTGACAATGACTAGTAATTTTGAGCAAATTGCTTACCAGAGCTGAGCTTCCAAGAATAAGTGAATGAGAAAGAAAGCAGAACAGTAAAGCCAAAGAATTCATGGTCAAGTTCAAAACGTGTATCGGTGTGTTTCTGTCATGCAAGATGGCCAACGCCAGTCAGATACAGGACAGAGTGGGCAGCAAAAAGGATCAAAGAACCAAAGAGTGAGTACTGGAAAAGGAACATACTATAAGCCCATTAGAAGATTCCTTAAAGAAAATCTGTTAAAAAAATTTATATAAAACACAGCCATGGGGTCAGGCTCAGTTCCTGGTGGGCCACAGTGGCTGCAAGGTTTTTGTTCCTCTCACTGTCTTAATTAATAATCAACTAGTCCTGCTATTGGAACATTTCTCTTTTGTCCTAATTTAAACATGCTTACATTTTAATATTCAGAATCCTAAATTGTTTCTTTTCTCCTTAACTAGCAGCTGAACTAAAATTATATGCAAAGAAAATGAACAGCTGAGCAGCATGAGAAATATTGATCTATTTGTGTTTATAAAACAGTTTGATGGTCTTTTCATAAAAAAAAAAAAATGAAAAGTTTGGGAAATGTCTGCTGTGACAGATTGAGGGTACACTTTTAAAAATGTGTTTCATTAACAGCAGGAATTAGTATGTGTGTGTATATATTGTATATATACAGTATATTGTGTGTATATATATATATATATATATTGTGGAGCTCGGCCTGGACACAGACAGGCGGACAGCGACAGCGACAGCGATCAAAAAAGATGCCAAACTTGCAGAAATTGTAAAATACATCCCAAACAACGCAAAATTCACATCCAATGTAATTCAAAATGAAATAATTGAGACTCTTGCCAAAATGGTGGTAAAAGATATCAGGACCAAATATGAAAAAGCTGACTCTCCTGGACTTTGCATTAAAAGTGATGGTACCAGGGATCGCTGTAACATTGAGAATTTGTCTGTAGTGATTAAATTTGTCCAGAACTCCATCCCTGAAGAACACCTGATTGGTATAATTCAACTGAATTAACTTGATGCTGAATATATTTGTAACCAAATTCTGTCACATCTCTCTGAGCTAGGTTACAGCACAGACAATTTAGTGTGCCAGTGTTTTGATGGTTATTCTGTCATGTCTGGGGCAAGGGGTGGTGTCCAGGCTTTGTTACAAAATAAAGTTGGTAAGTACATTATATATGTACACTGCTACAACCACCAGCTCCATTTAGCACTGATACATGCAATGGAATCAGAACCTCTGGCTAAAACACATACAACATACCCACACTGGCAAGACTTCTAGAAATATGATGGGCCAGTCATTATGATGTCACAAAGTCCATTGTCAACAATGAGGAAGCTATAAGGGGGCTTCTCTCAGAGGTAGCAGAGGCTGACACTGCCCCTTTTGACATTTGCATAGAGGCATGTGGTCTTTTGACCCAATTAAAAAAGCAGAATTTCTTCAATACAGGAAAATTCCTCCTTCATGTGCTTGGTGTGCTGAAACCAGCCAATGCAATTGTACAGGCACATGCAGTGGATTTGTGCACTGCTGGTGTTGGTGGTGACAGCTTCACTGGCCACACTGAAGGAGATGAGATGCCACTCATTCTGGGAGGAGTATTTCTCTCAGTGTGAAAGTAGGTCTACCAATTCGCTCAAAAGGAAACGGAAAGTTAATTTACAGCTTGATGATAGTATTGTCGTGGCTACGCTTGGGCATGGTGATTCTGATGAACAAATTGCTCCTGATCAGACTTTTAAAAGGGCTATGTTCATCATTCTTGATAGAGCTATTGTGGAAATGGAGGCAAGATTCTCTCAGAGAAATGTTGAATTATTGAGGGCCACATCGCTTCTCCTGCCAAAATCAGAATTATTTCTTGATCACTCTCTCCTGAAACCACTTCAGGCACTTGCTGTGGCAAAAGCGATGTTGATCAATAAACTGCCAGCTGATGCTAATCTCTCTGAAGCATGAAATGCATTTAGCAGTACAAAGAGGCCTTCCCTATGTTGCATTCACTATATGTCACAGCACTCATCATTGGTGTGTCTTCAGCTGCATGCGAAAGCTCTTTCTCTACTTTGAACCTCATTCTCACTCCACTCCGCCAAACAATACTGCATTCAAGGAAGACAAATTTAGTCATTCTGGCACATGAGAAAAACATCACAGAAAATCTAGACATGAATGAATTTATTTCAGAATTTGCCAAGAGTAATTGCAGACTGGTCCTGTAGATAATATCCAGGTTAAACACTGGAAACTGATATCCTATAGCCTCCCTAATGACTACAATGAGCCACGTTTCTGTTCTTGCTCTCATATGTTGTATACATTTGACTTTTATTGATATTTACCTTGTATATGTAGTTCTATATTTGTTCACAAAAAAATAATAATACAAGTTCCATTGCCTCTGTTAATTTTATTGAACAATAGGTTATGATTTATGCTACTATTTTTGCTTTTATATGTTATATAAAACTATGTTGTTATTATTATTTGACCCCCTTACAAAAATGGGGATGGATGGATGGATATTTTTTGCCCCCCAGACAAGCCAAATGCCCACCCACACATGATGTTCTGGTCACACCTCTGCTGATCCTCCAATTAGCTGTGAACCACCCAATCTCACTGAGATTGCACAGGTCTTTTGAGTCCTGGTGCTTCCTGTCTTACTATATGGTTGCGAGACATGGACGCTATCCAGTGACCTGAGATGAAAACTGGACTCCTTTGGTACTGTGTCTCTCCGGAATATCCTTGGGTACCGTTGGTTTGACTTTATGTCAAATGAGCGGTTGCTCATTGAGTCCCGAATGAGGCACATTACCTGCATTGTGAGGGAGCGTCAGTGATGGCACTACGGCCATGTGGCACATTTCCCTGAGGGCGATCCAGCTCGTAAGATCCTCATTATTGGGGACTCGAGTGGCTGTACCAGGCCAAGGGGTCGCCCATGTAAAACCTGGCTGCGGCAGATGGAGGGTCATTTCCAGAGGGTGGGACTGGACCGTGTGTCTGTTTGGGGGGTTACAAACTGGGATCCCGAGTTGTTTCGTTGTGTAGTGGGTATGGCAACGCACTGTACCAGTGCATGCTCCCTAACTTGACTTGACTGGTGTAGTAACTTTGAGTTGGTTGTCCACTTAACAAAGATTTCATTGTTTGCTTGTGCATTAAACTAAACCTACCATCCTGCTTGTACAGAATAAAGAGAGATCATATCTTATAAAAAAGGCAACCTGCAAATTCAGATAAATGAGGATAAAGTGCTGACAGGAATCCAAGAACAGACAAACAAGAAAATGTTCACTTTAAAAGAAAAAATTGCAGGATTTTACAGGAATCAGAGATTGAAACTGCACTTATAGCCAAAGCAAACTACAACATGAATCAATGAAACTGCAGTCCAGTCTATAGACTGAGAGAGAGAATTGGGCTTGTCCAGATTCAGGTCTGGAGAGTAATAAAAATTTATTCTCCTCTTATTCCTGCCAGATCACTAATATTGTATGTGTTAACTATAAACAGTGCAAGATAAGACATAAAGAAGAAAATATTTAATGGACCGGGAAATGGAACAGACCAGAAAGGGTATGAGTGAAGAGTAGTCTAAATTAGGCAAACTGTCTACACCCAAAGGAACAAAAAATATGACATCACTTCAATAACTAAGAATTAAAAATCTAAGTGAAGAAGCAAAAGTCTTGGCAATCTCTGTCATCTTTGTAGAAAATATTCATAAACTGCATCACCATCTCAAATAATGGTAGCACAATGACATCACAACTCATAGCACAAATTGTCTCTCATTAGCAAAAGTTGCTATTGCTACATATAAAATAGCCATAGTTGGAAAATCTCATAAGAAAATTAAGTTTCCATAATAAATCTCAATCCAAAATGCCATCCAGTTACTGTAAATCACTGTTACACTGATAAAAAAAACTAAGAATAATCAAAGAGCAATAAGTAACATAAATAAAAGTGACAGAATAAAGCAAAAATGAATGTTGAAAATAACAAAATCAAATCATTATCTACCTGAAGGCTGGATAAAGATGTAACCAGAAACAAAGCAAAGGGTGGCAACTTTAAAATCTTTCTTACAACCAAATATTATTTATAAGGGGAGCAACCAGAGAAAGCAAAAGTCAAAACTAGAAATTCAAATAATAAATCAGGATGATTTGACACAGGGAAACACACATAATTTGAAATCATGGACATGAATATAAAATATGCATGTGCCAAAGAGAATAGATGGCAGGAGAGAATAATAACAGACACCTCTAGACAGAATTGTCAGGCTTCAAGCAGTGTCCACTTAAGCAGTATAATCAATTATCTGTGCAGAAAAAGGAGAAAAGAGGCTTCTGCTGCTTAGCGGTGGGGCAAACTACACGGATACAAACAGACAAATTAAGAGCCAGATAGGTTAAAAATTGCCTGGATGCATATTATTGCAAGCAGTGATAGAGTGGTAGGGATTCTTGCAAGAGGCCAACAAAGACAGACTGCTGGCTGTGTCTCATGGCAGAGACTGTCACACATATATGAAGGCAATTGACTATGTTTCCCTTGGTAAACACACTAAGGTAATATAAAGGAATGGATTAGGCCAAGTATGTGAGATATAAACACATAGCACCAGTCTAGTATAGACATTGGCACTGGTAGCACACAAGAGAAACCCTATTCTGTTTCATTTATGTTAGGTAGAATGCCCAGAGGGGACTGGGCAGTCTAATGGTCTGGAATCCCTACAGATTTTATTTTTTTCTCCAGCCGTCTGGAATTTTTTTTGTTTTTTTCTGTCCATCCTGGCCATCGGACCTTACTCTTATTCTATGTTAATTAATGTTGACTTATTTTATTTTTCTTATTTTTCTATTCTTCATTATGTAAAGCACTTTGAGCTACTTTTTGTATGAAAATGTGCTATATAAATAAATGTTGTTGTTGTTGTTCTTTTGTAGCTATTACTCTTGAAGAAACATTTTAGGTAGTGTGGTGGTAATGCTGCTCTTGCCTTGCATCAGGGAGACTGGGGTTCAAGTTCCAGGTTCTCCCTTTGTGGAGTTTGCATTGCATATTCCACATATGTGCAGCATTGACCACTTGTTTCCTGTTTAAGCCTAAGTTGAGTCTGGATGAATTAACTAATGAGTGAGAAACTTCTCTTAAAAGAACAAGTTTGGTATTTTTGAAGTCAAATGTATGTTTTCCCAATCATGGAATATATTTGTTAGTCCAGAACACTTATGCTGTAAATCATATCTATAAATAAAAAAAAATCTCCTCTGAGGGTTACAGCTGTGGTCTATGGTGGTCTATAGAGCTAAAATAAAATAAAAGCCACAGAGAACAAGTGCATATTCAACAAAAATATAATTTATTTTTCTGAGAGTAACAGTTTGAAAGATGTCTGGCTGTTGTCACGCACGTGCGAGTAGGAAGATGTTGTATGGACCAAGCAAAGGTAATTACACGCTAGGCCAGGGGATGGCGGTTTGCATTAAACCTTCTCCTGTTGTCTCTACAGACCAGCTACGGGAAAACCTATCTGACTCAACATTGAAGACATCACTTCCAGTTCAGGCGCCCAGAAAGACCTCACTTCTGAATCCAGCACCCAGAAAGACATCACTTCCAGTTCTGGAGCCCAGAATGACATCACTTCCAGTTCCACCACCTAAGATGATGTCAGATGAAGGTGACTTCCGGTTTCCCTACCTCACTTCCAGGTTAATCACTTAAAAACGCCATCTTCCAATCCTTAGTCAGTTCATGTCTGGACTCCAAACCAATGACTTCTTTGGAAAACCTAACCCATTGCAGCCAAGGATAATACATGGGTGGCTGCCCCAAGCCTTTGTGTGTCGGGTCTAATCTTTTACACTGTCTTTTCACCTGAAGTTAGCTAATTGCATGAATGCTGCAGTCTCAGTTGCTCTTTGATAGAAATTCAAGCACTCCGTCCAAATTCTGGTGAAATCTAAATTTTCCCTAAAATTAGACAAATGAGCTATTACATAGGTCTGATTGTGAAGATAAGGGAACTTTTACATCACATCCGAACCTAACCTGTGTGAGTCAGAAAAAAACAATAAGAAGGTGAAACATATTAAAGATAAGAGAAAAGAGACAAGGTTGGGAAATTAGTAGAAAAATGTATAGCCTGACATTATGGAACACTCAGCACAACTGGCAGTTGGTGCACATAGGAAAATTGTAAAATGATGCCTACAAAGGACAAATGACTTTGCTGGTGTCTGTATTACTGATGGGGACAATATCTAGCCATCAATAATCATGGAGTTGTGAAGACATTTTTTCTTTTTTCCAAAATTAAACTGAAAGAAGTGATGAAAACCAAATGGGTTGTTTTGTCTTGATAACCTTACTGATCGTATCTGCTGATCCTTAAAATATCCAAATGACATTGTTGAGTTTGAGCACAGAGTAGGTATTCATTTAGGATTTTTTCTTCAACTGCATTATTGTAGCATTCAGTTTAACTACAGTCATTCCATTTCTTCATTTTATTTTCGCATCCTGGATATATATGTTCATGCTATCTGTTATCTTCTACTTCTACTTAGTTACCTGCACCCTTTTAGAGTCAATTTTACAGTACAGTAGTATTAATGGTTGTAGCAGCGCTGCATGAATGAACAATTTCAACTCTCAGAGTTTCCACGCAGTGGCCCTGATTGGACATCTACAGAAGGTTGCTGGAGACAAGGTGGGCCGGCGGGAGCTTTAAAGTGAAGCTGCCCAGTCAGTAAAGGAGGTCTATTGTTTATGTCTCTCTTGTCAACAATGCCATCAATTCTGGATTACTGTCTTTTATCCTGCATCATCACACTTGCATGGATATATGGACTGTCTTGTGCCTGCCTGTCGTGAAATACATCAGAAATACAGGTAGGCCTGTTTATATATTACTTACAGCAAGTTATTTACTGGATCATCATTTTTCTCCTTCATTCCACTTCATCTGTTGCCATTGCATTTGGAATGTGTTATGGACTTTATCATTAGTTTTTTATTGTTTGGTATTTATTGTGTTTGTTGTTGTTATTGCATCGAGTCAATTTGGGGATCGCCAATTGAGTGCTGGGAAAGGATTTTGTTTTTGTTTACTGAGTAGTTATATATGACCTTGTATTTTGTGTTTGATATATCCAGTTTGATTATTGGTTAAGCCCTTTTGTTTCTGTGTCTCTGTGAGAGTTCGGCAAAGGCTGGGTGCGTTTGTGGGTTCCCCACCGAAAAAATAAATAAATCATTGTTTCTTTAATGGTGTGAATCTTAAGCTGCTACATGGTATATAAAACAGGCAGGCATGATGGCACAGCGGTAGCACTGCTGCATGACAGTCAAGATAACAGGGTTCATGCCCCATGTCCTCCCTTCATGGAATTAGTATGTTCTCTCCTTATCTCCTTAGGGTTAGCTCTGGGTGCTCTGATTTCCTCCCACAGTTCAAAGACATGAAGGTTAAGTGTATTGGTGATGTTAAATTGGACCTGTTGTGTGTGTGTGTGTGTTTTTGTGTGTATTCATCCTGTGATGCACTGTTGCTCTATCCAGGGAAATTCTAGGATTGGCTCCAGTCCCCCATGACCCTGCCCTTGATTAAGCAGGTTGAGAAAATGGTATTGCATAGTATATAAAGCTCAGAATAATTTTACTCCTTGTTATATTTTGGAGTGCCTGCCTCCTTTTATTCTAA
Organism: Polypterus senegalus; assembly: GCF_016835505.1. Taxonomy (NCBI): domain Eukaryota; kingdom Metazoa; phylum Chordata; class Cladistia; order Polypteriformes; family Polypteridae; genus Polypterus; species Polypterus senegalus. The sequence goes on along the minus strand of NC_053156.1, from coordinate 149,944,946 downwards.
GTTGTAACCTTTGATTTTCTAACACTTCTTTGCTTATTATTCCAAGAGCTAAGCATAAAAGAAGTGATAAGGTGGAATTTTAGTGATATTCTTCAAAAATCTATATATATAATTCACTAAGGCAAGACAACCATGGAAAGCACGCCGGAAGGGGCGTGGATTCACTAAGCCGCCGACAAGTGAGACACCTATGGTGCACGCAGGAAGGAGCCATGCCCACCAACTCCAAGACCATTGGATACGATGAAAACACGCAGGGCCACGCCCACCAACTTGGACACGACGACACAGAAAAAATGCCGTCATTTATATTCGTCTGTCGTAGAGGCCACATGCAGTGCAGGTCAGGTTATTTGTCATGTGCATGTCATGCACCTCCGAGCTATGTTGACTGTTCATAGAGGCATGTTTCTTGCGGAGGTGAATCGCCATATGCAGCGTGTGAAACGGTTTGCGAGGGGTATCCTATGGGATCTTTAAAACATCCTTTACAACTGAGGTTAAAGCACAATGAAGTAAGCAGTCTTTAAAAAACGAGTTTTCGGTTACGACGCACGATTGCGTGCACCATAGCAAACTGTTTTACACGCTGCATACAGCTATTCGCATCCGCGACAAACATGTGTCTTCTTAGATGCTCCTGCAGGAACACGGAAGACGTTTCCCTGCCCACCAACACTCCTTTTTCACCGGCCGGCGTCTACCCTCGCTCTCCCGGACGCAAAAACTCACCGACCACCCAGTTAGTCCCTTTTGTCTATGCTAAGAGTCCACATGCACATCTGAGCCTCGCGGCATTTGTTATGCCACGGGTTAACTATAGTGACATATTTTTCTCTCTCCAGAGTTCCATCTTTTCATTCACTTACTGTTGTATTCTCACACCAACCCATTTTAGACAACCATGTCTCTTCAGAAGTGTTTAGCATTCAATAAATAATTATGCATGAGATTGACCATGTGTCTACCCAGCGCAGAGAGGCGTGGGTAAGTTGTTGAAGCCCATTCAGGCTGCAAACCGTGGAATTCCCACTAAGTGCGACTCATACACTCCCACTCATTACATCCCTACCCTTTGTACACACCCTTTCCAACCTCGCTACTACCGTGGTCGGCTGTCTTGGTGGATTATATATAGAAAAGCAGCCAAAACCGCATAGACAAATGAAAAGTCTACATGAGTCACAGGTGCTTCTGGACTGTGCAAAGACGACAACGACTCAAATGACAAGTTGGAGGTGGGCACATGAGCAGGCAGTGCATACTGCACGAGAAATCAGCAGACTAGCATGACAGAGGAAGCGGAGTGGATGTCCTTCTCCTCTCCTCCCGTTCCACCCTCCGCGCCTGAGCGCCGCACCGACGATTATGTGTTGGTTTGTTCCGTGCATTGTTACAATGTTGCTTTTCTTGCTGATTTATTAAATTACCGATTTTTCAAATGTTAATTTTCTCCCTGTGCTTAAAAATCATTAAAAAAAACTGCCTGATTATGCTGCCTATGGTACACCGCAGGTTGGCTAGTCTAGAATAATTTACCAAAAGAGATATGGCAGGTTAATACATTTTTAAAAACTCCTAAAATGCTACTTTTTAATTTGTCCTTTTCTTACCTGCATTTTAGTTCCGCTTTTAATATATATGAACTGCAATATCATATGCTTCTTGGATTTCAATCATGATTAAATTTTCCTCTGTTTTCTTTTTCTTTTTACGTTTAAAATCCTACCACTATCTGATCAAAGCACTGCACAGCTATCTGTGCTGAATGGAATGAATGTGATCTCTCCATCGATCAACAAAACGCATTGCATTAAATCGTCCACCTTAAAAAGTACAGGAACTACTTAAGCATATTTGGAGCCCATGCAGATTTAGTTTTTTTATCCAGCATCTTACCAGCTGGAGTTTTTTTCAATTCCGTGGCCATCTGACCATAGCATCAGACTTGTCAATACAATTATGAAAGAATTTTTTAAAATCCATAATTAAGGATTCTGCTTTATCTAACACTTGTATATCTGTAATATTTAAGTATATATGGTTTTTAAAATTTTATTTCTTTTAATTAGTCATTTTTCTTTTTTTCTTGCCTTTTGTTTAATTTTCTGTAAAATGCTTTGAGCTAAATGCTTTGTATGAAAGTGTGCTATAGAAATAAATGATGTTGTTGCCCAGTGCTTTTGATTTGAACCATGGCTGCTGTTATACTGGCTACTGTTTGCAAGAAAACTCCATCCACAACAATTGCTGTGAACAAAAAAAACGAACATGTACATATCCTCTCCTCAGGAAAAATAGTGCCAAGAATTCTTGATGAATTATAATAATTTTCATCTTCTTTTTATTGTTGTGAACATTCCTCCAAAATGCAGTAAGTATATTTTATGATATCAGAACATTTCTTGCATCAATATATCTATATAATAAAAGCCCAGCGCGGTGTCCGTGTCCGGGACAGCGTTCCTTTTGGCTGTATAGCCGCCCCTTGGAAAAGCCCCAGTCTGTCCCCTCTCAGAATTCCTGCTTACGTTCTTTCCCCTTTGCCTTTATTTTTCCTGTCCCGAAAATCTTTTCAAAACAAAAGTAAAGAAATAGACAGAGCGTCACATTAACGTCTTCTCCCCTCTGCCTATTAAATAATCAATAAAATGAAATAAAAAAATCACGAAAGAAACAGAAACCACAACCTACCCTTACAGCATCCACCACGCTTCTGACATTACAGCCAAACACGTGGTGTATGCAGGTTAAGCGGTGTGACGCTAATTAACGCCCGTACTACAACAGATTATATTGTTCATATACTATTAACTACAGGGATCAACTCTTTTGGGGAAGTTCATAAAAAAAAATGACATTATAAATAACATGTGCACTTGAGTATTTCGAGCCCCGCGTCTGAGTCGGATGGTTCCCCGGTCACCAATTCGTGTGTTTCACTATGCCCATTATGCCTTTCCGTCTTCACCTACCCATGTGCACTTGTATGGAGTAGACCTTACGGAACAATGCCGAAATGAAACGCAACTAAACCTGCTGCTGCGAGAGAGGACACATTACAGTGTGATCACCAAGCAAAGAGGCAAAGGCGTGACAGTCGCTCGCAAGAAAGGGACACTCAGCATTCACACAGATTAGCTCAACGACGCATCTCTGCCGCACAACGAAAGGCAACTGAAACCCCTACAGAGAGACAAGACAGATTACGCCGTGATCGCGAAAGAAAGAGGCAAAAGCGTGCCAACCAGGTTTCCATCCAAAAGAGTTTTTGCGAAAAAATATTCAGCGCTTCAAATTTTAACTGATGGAAATGCTAATTATCGATAAAATGTTGTACATGTCGACATAATATTTTTCCATTTAACTTTAGCGCATAAATTTTCATCATGTGCAATCAAAACGAGAATAGCGGAGCGGTTCGCATGGTCTGATGAAGAGACTCGTTATTTCTCGTGATGAGCCAATGCAGTAGCGGATAGGCTGGGTCTCCTGCTACTAAAAAGGGTACCTGAACTCCCTCCACATCAACTGTAGCCTGGGGGTGTCTCTCAGGATGTCTAAATAATACAAAAACCGCAAAGGTAATTTATTGTGCCAGTCAAAATATTTAATAAACCATGTGTTTCATTATCTAAACTTTTTTTTCTTATTATTAAATGGCAGATGTTTTAGCATATTCTCTCATTAATATTAACTTTAGTTTTTTTTTGATTAAACGTCGTTATTTTGTATTAATTCAAATTTCAGTTTTAATTAAAAACCTTAAGGGAAGCAGGTTACAGTACTAATTCAGCTGTTATCGCACTAAGAAGGGATGTTAAAAGGTAGGCTCACCTGTACAGATCCGATGCTGCAAACACAGCTGCATCATGGGCACTTCCAGGAGTGCCAACGCAAATGTCTCATTTCATGCACCTGTCATCAGCAAGGGCCTGAAGAACAATAGATGGCCACCCTTTGCGATTAATGTAATCGCGGTAGCCTTCCGTCAGGGGAAGAATAGGCACATGCGTGCCATCCAGCGCACCGTAAATCTGTGGCACAAGATGCACCAAGGAATTGCGGTATGCAATTTCATTGGCCTCCGCTACTGTTGGAAGTCTGATATAATGCCGCATTATTTTTTCTTTAATAGCGGTGCACACAGCATATACACATCGATGGACGGTAGTTTTACTAACCCCGAAAGTTTCTCCAACTACTCTATACTCGGCGCAGGTTGCCAGCTTGTAAAGGGTGATGGCAATCCGCTTTGGGGTTGGAACCGGTGGTCGGTGACAACCTGTGATGGGCGCAACATCAGGACTGATGAATCCACACAACATCTCACACATCGGCCGTGTCATTCTAAAATGTTGCAGCCAGAGATTTTCTGTGAAGTGTCTCCCCACCACCTCCTCCCAGAAGGTCTTATTCCGTCGTCTCTCCCATACCCGTGGGTTTCGTCGCACTGGGGTACTTTCTTCGAGCTCTAGGGCTATCAGACAAGCAACTGCTTCATTCTGCTGTCGTCTTCATATATTATGTACAATTCCAATTATTTGTGAAACTGAAATAACAGTAAGCTGGCAAATTTCAAAAAACTGTCTGAATAATCTCTCCATTTCTTTGTTTCTTTCTTTAGTGGAGGGGGTGTAACGTGGAAAACAAAAGGTAGATAATTTGCGACATACACAAAATTATGTATGGAAACGGCTCAAGGGCAGATTTTTTCGCGATACAACAAAACTTATGCGACAGTTCGTTTTGGAGGGGATGACGTCATCACGCACACCATTTTATCGATAAAAAGCCAGTTGGATGGAAACAGGCTGGAGACAGCAAATTTCGCACATTTTTTTTACGCATATTCTGTTTGTTGATAACAAAACGTTGCAAAAAACTGGATGGAAACTTGGACACCCGACGAGAGGTCCTTACGATTGAGTCATTCAACTGTGGTCATCCAACGCGCAGCATAGCACGCACCAAGTTGCTAGTATATATATATATTGTGGAAACACGCCCGGAACACAGGCAGACAGACTCAGAATGTCCACAACACACATGTTTATTATGTTCTGCTCCTTCCTAACAGCACAACACAGCCACAATAAACTCATGAGGTTCAGTCCTTCTTTACTTCTCTTGTACTTCACTGCCGCCTCCACTCCACTCTCACAAGCTCTGTCCTCTGCCACTCGACTCCGGCTCCTTGAATGGAGTGAGGCGGCCCCTTTTATAATGCAGCCGGATGAGCTCCAGGTGCACCCTGATGATTTTCTTCTGGCAACACTTCCTGGTGTGGCGGAAGTGCTGCAGTCCAAGGCTCCGGGATTGTCCAAGCACCTCGTGGCGGTGGCCACGGTTCCCAACAGAATTGAGCTTCAAAGCTCCAGTCCCATGGCCCCGATGCAAACCAGGGGGGCTGCCCTCTCGTGTCCCGGGGAAGGCATTGCCTCTCTCCCAGTTCTTCCACTCTCCAGGCGTCCCGGTGGGTCAAGGTCCCCGGTCGTCTGTCACAATATATACTTGACAAATTTTAAGGCTTTTGTTTTATGTTTGCTCAAGGGATTCAGCAAATGTCAAAATAAGCAAAGGTAGTCCCCTTTTATACTTTAAAAACAATGCTTTACTTAACAATACAAGTTGCTTCAAAAGCAAATAAATGTATGGAGAGAAAATAACTTTGACCTCAAAAGCGCAGAAATGAGAGTAACAGAGCCTGTGTGTGTTCATGGGTTAGCAAAGCTTATGGGAATACTTGACATCTAAAATTAGCATAAATAAAGACATCTACACAGTGTCTCCATTGAATCAGATCTCAGTTACATGAACCAGTCTTTCAATTAAAAAATATTTTTATTATACTTTAAGTTTATGGAAGCACATAAATCTTCACTTGTTTCAAAAATGTATTTTAAAGAATTATGCTTTGACTACATAGTTTCAGAAAATGAGTATTCACTTAATAAAAATTGATGAATTTGTATTTTTTCACATTTTCTGTAATGAACTGTGAAATTAAATAAAGTGGTTAAGATAATGTAATGTATGGTTACATGCTTATTCAAGCTCTGTTTCAAATCCTCTTACAAAGCACAGCATTCACCTTTAGAAATCTTCTGTAAACTCAGAAATGTGATTTGGAAATCACATTTCTTGCTATAATCTGATTCCAGACGAAATTGGATTGCCCAGTGGGGATAATCTGATTCAGATCCATTTAAAACTTTGAAATCTAAAAACAATGGGTTTGGATACTGCTGATTTTTTTTTATTTTGAACACCACCTGTTTACTTAAGAGACCATAGGAAATAATGTTTATGTTCATGCCAATTATTTTTATTTTGCTGAACATTTTTATTACATGACCACTTTTCTGCTCTCTGCAATTAATAATAGTATGTTTTGGCATTAGGAATAAAAGGTGTTATAGTTCGAAATTGTATTTATTTCTATTCACTCACCCATCCAATCATAATCTATTTTAATAACTGTGTTATTCCATGCAAAGGGCTGAAGCCAATCCCTCAGGCAACAAGTTTAAGGAATTAATTTAAATGGTAGGCTATTTCAAATGAGAGATGAGCAACATCTTAATGAGAATATTTGAAATAGAAAACTACATACTCAGAGGCAAGGCACTAGATGTATTGTACAGAATTCTGAAACACAAGTGAAAAATATTTATTTATTCATTTTTAAATATAACAGAACAATTAATAGCATAAGAATCAATGACATTCCCAGCATGCTGATTTTAAAATAACATTAATGACTTCTTGCTATGTTTAATAAAGATCTGGACATATTGTGTAAGACAGATCTTAATGTTTTCTAATTTAAAGTATCATGGAGCATCGCTTACCCACTGGGTTATAGAAGTTGGGTTGGGATTTTTCCAGTTGAGCAAGCTATGTCTGCATGCTAGTAATGGTATCCAAGAATATACCAAATATTGCCATTAATGAACTAGGAATGACTATGACACCAAGGCTGTCTATGGAGTATGTAAAGATTTTTGTTAAAAATTATGTTAATTTCATGCATTCCCAAAACATATTGCCTAGTGTTGATGGAGCTAGACTGCAGTGCTCACATGTTGGGACCAGGCCTGGGTAGATTTTGGATAATTTTAAATGAGATAAATGTGATCAATGAAAGACCTTTACTTGAAGACTTGGAACAAAGAAAACTAAAGCATATTCTATAATTGGCTGAATTTCAGTCCTTTTCTGAAATGGTAATTGTTCTGGCACTGACAGTTATGTTCTAACTGTTTAGCAAACTTTTGTAACCCTAACATAAAATTCTGAATGCTGCTGCAGGAAACAGGAAGCCAATGTGACTGGAAGTAGGAAGTTAGTGCAGCGGCAGTAAGCATGGTGTGTTTGTTATCTCAAGCAATCCTTTGCCATCCTGCTTAGTTATCCCTTGTGAAGGTATTCCCTGTAAGTTATCTCTTTTTTCTAGTTTTATAGCTTTTATTTAAGTAACGTTGGTCAGGCAATGTTAAAGTAAATGTTATATTTCAGCAAGTACATTTACTGAGTTTTGGCTGTTGTTTTGTCTTGGTAGAGTATTATATTCCTCTACTTTCCCCTTTTCTATTATTAATATGTAACCTTTGTCAGAATGCCTCAAATCTCACAGATTTACCACTGTTTATAAGGTATAGTAGTATATAACTTCTTCCTACCTTCCCTTTTACATCTATAACCTCAGGCAATTAGGTGTAGTAAAAGACAAGCAGGAGTTAAGTTACAATTTAAACAATGTATCATTGGTAATATTCATAAATAACAACAATATGCAAAGTACATTTGAATATTGGTAACCATACAACCTGATAAATGGTGATGTGTAGTTTCAGGCAGCACACAGACTTGTTAGTTACTTAAAAATGTCTCTAGTTAAGGCATCATTTGTGGTCAGCTTTTTTCAGAACAGGCCGCATGCCTGTCTCAATATGGCTGCAGAGCTGTTCTCTTCACTGTGCTGTTCTTGTCAGTTCATGGTGTGAGATGCTTCTTCAGCAGTTTGGAAAGAGAGAGAGTGAGGTTAACCAAGCAAATTTTATAGATGTCCTGTCCAACCCTTACAGCCAATAGGGCATTGTGGTACTTAAAGGCTTTTGATACAAGCCAATTCCAAACAGCCATACTTCAGACCAATGGGGAAATAGAACATCTTAACACCTGCCATCCCCCAAAACCATTTGTTGAGGCAAAGCTTGGCAGTTAGACAACCTGGATTTGTGTGGGGGATGAGAGAGAGACTCTAGCAGAGAAACATTTGTTTCAAGCACTTCCCCCAACTCTGTTGTAAAAATCACTTTCCTGACTTAGTTTTTCCTAAATTACAAATGAAGACATACAAAATATTTATTAACTTATATGCAAAATCTCACATCACAACAGCTGTTAAGCTCTTAGTTATAAATGCTGCTGTATCTATACTAATAAAAGGCAAAGCCCTCACTGACTCACTGACTCACTGACTCATCACTAATTCTCCAACTTCCCGTGTAGGTAGAAGGCTGAAATTTGGCAGGCTCATTCCTTACAGCTTACTTACAAAAGTTAAGAAGGTTTCATTTCGAAATTCTACACGTAACGGTCATAACGGTCGACAACGTCCGCCATGTTGAACTTTCTTATTTATGGCCCCATCTTCACGAAATTTGGTAGGCGGCTTCCCTGCGCTAACCAAGACCGATGTACGTACTTATTTCGGTGGTATTATGCCATTGTCGGCCGCCATATTGAATTTTCCAACGTCACCAATTTTAAAACTTCCCGTGTAGGTAGAAGGCTGACCCCATCTTCACGAAATTTGGTAGGTGGCTTCCCGGCGCTAGCCAAAACTGATGTACGTACTTATTTCGGTGGTATGACGCCATTGTCGGCCACAATATTGAATTTTCCACACGTCACTAATTCTCCAACTTCCCGTGTAGGTAGAAGGCTGAAATTTGGCAGGCTCATTCCTTACAGCTTACTCACAACAATTAAGCAGGTTTCATTTCGAAATTGTCCGCGTAATGGTCATAACGGTCAACAACGTCCGCCATGTTGAACTTTCTTATTTAAGGCCCCATCTTCACAAAATTTGGTAGGTGGCTTCCCTTAGCTAACCGAAACCAATGTACGTGCTTATTTCGGTGGTATGACGCCACTGTCAGCCGCCATATTGAATTTTCCAACATCACTAATTCTCCAACTTCCCGTATAGGTAGAAGGCTGAAATTTGCAAGGCTTATTCTTTACAGCTTACTTACAAAAGTTAAGCAGGTTTCATTTCGAAATTCTACGCGTAATGGTCATAACGGTCAACAACGTCCGCCATGTTGAACTTTCTTATTTATGGCCCCATCTTCTCGAAATTTGGTAGGCGGCTTCCCTCCACTAACTGAAACCAATGTACGTACTTATTTCGATAGTATGATGCCACTGTCGGCCGCCATATTAAACTTTTCAACAGTCTTTGTTACTTATGGGCCCCTCTTCAAGAAATTCTATCGATCAAAGAACTGTCACTTACCGAGTGGTTTCCATGTCCGGAGATACCACCTACCTTTTCCATTCTCTTTGTTACATATTGCACGGACATATCAGGCTCACTCTTGATATCCGGAGGAACATTCTGTCTTATGTATTGAATGACTGGGACAGGTTCAAGGTGTGGACTGATGACGGTACAGGAGATAATTATACTACACAGGAGCACTAGAAGTGTGAAATGCTTAAGCCCTTCACCTATGGTTCTGCATGTGAGTTGATGGCTGCCGCTGAATTGTTCGGTTGTCGCTTTCAAGTGTACCGAAATGGCCAAATATTTTACACCTTTCGACAACTGCCAATGCCTCTTAAACATCTTAGATTCACAGGTGACGATTTCAGTAGTAGACACTTTGATGTTTATGAATGTTTAAACTCTCAAAAGCTGGATGTGATTTTATCGATGAAACCGGTTGTGTGCTTACAATCCTTGACAGATGCCAAATGTCACTTCAACACAACAAATCCTGCAAATACTGTCGTAATTGAAACAAACCATGAAACTCAAACCGATTATGACAGCAGCAATCCAAGCTGTGAGATTTGAGACAAGATTACTGTTCACATGGCCAACTGTAACTTACATGCTCAAGAGTAAGCTCAGCGCACAGCTTGGTCATGTTACAACTGGAGGGCCGAACTGACAACATGGTATACAAAGAGATCCTTAACAAATAATTATTGGCATACTGTCCCACAGTTTAAAAAGGTTTAATTTTCTTCTTAATAAAAATTTGAATGCAGTACTTCACGGTATTTTGCTATTTACTTTATATTACTTAATCTTATTAGTGTTTGTTTGTATTTGTATTTACAGTTTCACACCATTTTTGTAATTAAGCATTCTCAACATCACTTCGTGATTCCAGGAATTATTGCACGAAGGTGTTAAGCTGGATAATTGAACAAGAGATTCAGTAGGCCAAGTGCAGTGAAAAGGGGAGCCTACAAACAAGATTGCTCAGTGGCTTTGACTCCATTGTCTTATATGGCATCTTAAGACATAAATAACAGCTGCAGTAATTTGCTCAAGGATTACAGTTACTACAGCGTCAGGTTGTCTGTGTAAAATGGAATGTCAAGAATCAGAAGTTTGATCTGTTGCTTGTCATTCGAATAAATCTTCAGCTGTTTCAAATGTCAGTGTGGCAGCAGTCAAAGCATGTGCTAAAGCTGATGCTGCCCAAGCTAGAGCTGCCTTATCAAAGAAGGAGATTGAAATTAGAATAGAAAAGGCCCATCTAGAAACCACGTTAGATGCTCTGGAGAGAGAGAAAGAGAGAGAGAGAGGCAGAGGCTGTGCTGGCTGACACAGCTGTGCTGGAGGCTGCAGTTGCAAACCTAGAGGCCGCAGAAATTGAACTTGGGTCCCAGTTACTGCCAGTACAGAGCCCACAGCAGCGTACTGAACAATGTGCAAATTAGCATAGCAACATGCATTCATTCAGGGAAGGATATATGAATAATGTCCCCAAGTCGGACGTGTGTGTCCTCAACATGGTAGCTGATGAAGATATAACCCAAGAAGAAGGCTTCAGGTCATCCTGCGGATACTACTGTATTCAGTTATGAGTCTCCTTTAAGGCAAAAGGGCCAACCTGCCCTTTAAAATAATCAGCCAAGTATTGCTCAGAGCCAGCCTATGCCAACACCTTGCCTCAGTCGTTGTAACCACAACATGGGTAAAACTGCTGGACACTCTCGTGACCATGCCTCATCAGATTTAGCAAGTGTCAAATGTTCTGAATGTGAGAGTGGCAGTCATTCAGCTGCCCTTCATACAGGCCCAGCTCCTTGGCTATCCAAGTTCCCTTCTCCCCTCACACAGCATGACAAAGAGAAGAAAGAAGCAGCAGATGAAGCAATTACATTCAAACGCACTGAGGTATGTGGAGAAGGCTTTAGTGGGAAATCTTCTGCAAAAATATGCCTTGTGAATGTTTATCGTTCAGTGACCAAAGTAACAGGTCCCTAGCTTGGCCAGACTTTTTTGACATGTTTAACATAGATGGACCTTCAGCTGCATATACACTGTACATTGAACACTTGCTCTGGAGTAGCTGAAACTACTGGCAGGCAAGCAGTTGGTTACATCATAGAGTCATTAGATGAAAAAGTAAGTCTTCCTTTGCCTACACTACTGGAATGTGATATGATCTCAAACAACAGGGATGAACGTCCTACTCCAGAAGCTGCTCCCAACCACCATCACCTCAAGATATAAATGCAGCAATTCTGCTGTTGCCGGGAAGGGAAATGTTAAGGGTACATAAAGAATGTACACAGATCAATGGGCCCCATGATGCAGCATATGCCCAGAAGTTGGACTTGGGCTGGGTAATAGTTGGTGATATGTGCTTGGGTGGTATACACAGGGATTCAGAAGTCACTAGCATGAAAACTTACATCCTGAAGAATGGCAGACCCAAGTCACTTTCGCTTGTGTGAGAGCCATATGTGTCTAAACACCACCAGCTATTTGCCGCATTCACAGTGAAAGCCATCTGACCACAGTAAATAGTGAGAAACTTGGACAATCGGTTTTCTACCAAACAAAAGGTGATCACAAACTTGCTCCTTCCATGGAAGACCATTTATTTCTCAGAACTATGGAGAATTAATTTTTTCAAGACTCCAACAACAGCAACCACAGAGGAAACTACCTAATAATCGAATAAATGCTATGAATCGTTTTAGATCTCTAAACAGCACCCTTGAGAAACATCCTGAGATGAAAGTGCATTTTATAGAATTCGTAGAAAAGATTTTGGAGAGATGTCATGCAGAGCTTGCGCCTCCAGTACAAGAAGGTAAGGAGTACTGGTCTTTGTCCTCCTTCGGAGTGTACCACATGCAAAAGCCCACCCACTTTGTGGTTTTTGATTCTAGTGCTCAGTTTGAAGGGATTTCCCTTAACAATGTGCTGCTCCCTGGGCCGGACTTGAATAATAGCCTGTTGGGTATTCTTATAAGATTTAGAAAGAACTCTGTTGCAGTTACTGCTGATATCAAACAAATGTTTAACTGTTTTCTAGTGCAAGAAGATTACATGGATGTTTTGCGGTTCCTATGGTATCCGGGCAGTGACCTGAACAAAAGGGTTGTTGACCATAGAATTAGGGGTGCATGTTTTTGGTAATAGTCCCTCACCTGCTTTGGCCATTTATGGTCTGAGGCAAGTTGCACAACAGGGAGAAAAAGACTATGGCAGTGATGTGTGCCACTTTATTCAAAGAGACTTTTACATAAAGTCCATCCCCACTGTGGAGGAAGCAATTGATCTTCTTAAGAGAATGCAGGAAATGTTAGCAGCTTCAAATCTTAGGCTCCACAAAGTGGCCTCTAACAAAATTGAGGTGATGGATGAGTTCTTAATGGAAGATTGAGCCAAGGATCTACGAAATCTTGACTTGTTTGTGGATGACCTACCTGATCAGCGAAGTCTTGGCGTTAGGTCGAATATTATGTCAGACATTTCTACATTTTACACACCTGAAATCAAGAGACCATATACTCGCAGAGGAGTACTCTCAATGGTCAATATTCTTTTTGACGTTTACTTCTTAGAGAACTCTCAAGACAGCAGTGATTGGGACACCAACCTTCCAGAGAGCATGCATGAACAATTGGCGCAATGGCAGAGTTCACTGCAGTGCCTCAGAGGCATTCAAACACTCTGTATATATTCTGCTATTCCTTCTAATGCCCTGCACATAGAGCTGTGTATCTTTTTAGATGCCTCTGTTAATGCTATTACTTCTGTGGCTTATCTCAAAGTCCTAAGCCATGACAAGCAAATAGATGTGGACTTTGTTCTCGGCAAAGCAAGACTTGCTCCCCGACCTGAACACACAGTGCCCAGGCCTTAACTATGTGCTGCAGTGCTAATTGTGGAGATTGCGGAAGTTGTCAGTGAGGAAATAGATCTCCAGCTAGACTCCACTAAATTTTACACAGATAGTAAGGTGGTTTTGGGTTATATTCACAATCAATCCAGATGTTTCAATGTCTATGTAAATAATCGGGTGCAGCGAAACTGGCAGTCTTCTAAACCGGAACAGTGGCATTATGTGCCAACAGATCAAAATCCTGCTGACCATGGTTCACGCTCCATTTTGGCCTCCAAGCTCTCTGGTTCAACATGGATTACTGGACTTCCCTTCCTTCACCTTCCACTAATGAAAATGCCAGAAGAACAAAATTAATTCGACCTCATTGACACAGTCTAAGTGATTAAGAGATCCGACATGAAGTGAAATCTCTGTCCATTCACTCCTCTGAGAGTCACTTAAGCTCAAAACGGTGGGAATGTTTTTCTAGATGGACTTTTCAAGTCAAGGCTGTGGCTCATCTCTGCCACATTGCTGACTGCTTTGCAAATCGAAAGGAAGCAGAAGGCTCTATTGGCTGGCATATTTGTAAGAAAGGCATCTCAGATGGCTCATTAGAAAAGACTGAAAATGTAATCATCAGAAGTGTGCAACATGAGGTATATTTAAAAGAACTCTAAAGCATTAAGGCAAAATCAGACCTTCCCTCACAAAGCACCCTCATCAAGCTGAGTCCTATCATTGACAGCAGTGGCCTCCTCCGAGTTGGTGGGTGCATCAATCAGTCAGGGCTCGAATCAAAAGAAACCAACCTTTTCATCATCCCTGGTGCCCACCATGTTGCAACTCTTCTCCTAGAAAAGGCAGTCATTATGCAGCTAAATAATCACTTGAATAAAATTCTGTTCTTGACAAGTTTCAGTTGCATTTAGAACAAATCACAATACAGAAACTGCACTTGTTAAAGTAGTAAATGACTTGCGGATAAATGCAGACAGAGGTAGTTTATCTGTTCTCATCCTCTTAGATCTGAGTGCTGCATTTGATACCATTGATCAGAATATTCTTATCAATTACCTTAGTCAGTGGGTGGGCCTCTCTGGCAGTGTCTTAAATTGGTTTGAGTCTTACTTAACAAGTAGAAATTTCTTTGCTAGTTGTGATAATTATACTTCGAAGACACATGCTATTCTATATGGTGTTCCACAAGGATCTATCTTGGGTCCACTGTTCTTTTCAATCTACATCTTTCCATTAGGTCAGATTATCTCAAGGCATAATGTGAGCTACTACAACTATGTTGTACTATTGTGTTAATACACAATTGTATTTATCAAAAGCGCCTGATGACCCTGAGTCTCTTGGTTCACTGACCCAATGTCTTACTTGTGTTTCTGAGTGGATGAGTAGTAATTTTCTCAAACTAAATAAGGAGAAATCGAAAATCGTAGTGATTAGCAAAAATTTATATAATGAGGGTATTAGAAATAAACTTGATCCATTAGGCTTAAAAGTCAAGACAGAGGTAAAGAATTTAGGGGTAATTATTGACTATGTACATTTTAAATCACATATTAATCAGATTACTAGGACAACATTTTTTCACTTAAGGAATACAGCAAAAGTCTGATCCCTTATAACTTTGCAAGATGCTGATGCTTTTGTTTTTAGTCAACTAGATTACTGTAACACACTCCTCTCAGAACTACCCAAAGAATACATCATTTGATTGCAACTAGTGCAGAATGCAGTTGCCAGAATTTTAACTAGGAAAAGATATTCTGAACACATCTTTCCAGTTTTGATGTCACTACATTGTTACCGATAGAAATTCACCAGGCTAATATGGTGGAGCACTTTAAAAAGACTGCTAAAAAAACATTTTTTTAACATGGAGTTTCTCATGGCATCATTTTAGTGTAACCCTGATATTCTGTTCATAGATAAATCTATTCATAGATTTATGACCCTTAAGCCCCGCACCATCGTCCCCTGATGACGTCATACGGGAAGTCCCGTCCCTGATGACGCAAGACTGGAAAGTCCGGCCCCTCCACATTACCTAGCCCCGCCCCCCAAGCACCTGATTGGTTCAGGAAACTGTCAAGGGCCTTTTGATGGATGTCTGCCCCCTCCTTGAACCCGCCCCCGGCACCTGATTGGTTCAGGAAACTGTCAAGGGCCTTTTGATGAATGTCTACCCCTGCTTGAACCCACTCCCGGCACCTGATTGGTTCAGGAAACTGTCAAGGGCAGTTTGATGGATGTGCGCGCGAGTTTGAGCACGCGCATTGTGCTTGTGTGCGCGATCTAGGGCTTGTACTTGTTTCCGAAGCTTTCATTCATTTCGTAAATGTATTTATTTTAATTCCTTCTAGATTTCCAACGTCCAGGCGACTTGTAAATGTCTCCAGTGTATTGTTCATGTGTAAATGAATAGGTTTAAGAACTAAGGTGTCTGTTTTGATAAAGTTTTTATCTTGGTGTAGGGAATGATGTTTCAGGTAGTTACAAAATAAACCTATTTAGTTCGAGATTCTGTCTAGCTAACGTAAAATGGAATTTTTTATATGGACAAGCATCTAGCGGAATAGAGTCTGCAGGGTGATAATGCATGAGCTGTGATTGCATGTGTGGATGGATTGATTTAAAGAGAGAGCACGCATGTTTTTTAATGAACCGAGGCAAACCTTGGAAGCTTAGGACTTTTTGTTTTTAGAAGCTAGTCCTTTACAGAGTGAAGAAGTTTCTCAAAGGGCTTCCTCAGGGTTGATCAGTCGCAGTAAGTGTCATTTCAGTTTATCGAAGGCATACAATGTGAAATGAGGCCTTTTACTAAAAAAGGCCATACGTTTTATTTACAGACCCGAGGTATTCTAACGCAAGTGCTGGACAGTTCAGAAAATCTAAACCTGTATCGTAACTGGCAAAATCTACAAAGCCCTCCTCTCTCTGAGATCGGTGTTCAGCATTCTCCAGCGCCTTCTGGGAGCTGTGTTCAGTATTCTCCGGCACCCCCGGGAGCGGGTTTCAGTATTCTCCGGAGCCCTCTGAGAACTGTGTTCAGTATTCTCCGGCACCCTCTTTTTCTAACAGGTGGTCACCTTTGTCGGCGTCGCTTCACTCTGAACACGGATATCGGCCTATAAACCGTTATTCCCTCCGTCCTGAACACCAACGGAGACATCGACAAAGACTAGAGCGGCTGACAGCGCGACTTCTCCAATTACTGTTGGACTTTGTAGAATTGGAGGCTCCTGTGTACAACTCTACACCCGAAATGTGTTTAGACTTGATGCATATGAATGCCTTTTACATCCATCTAACCCGTAAATAAAGGAGCCGCTTTATATTATTTTTTATGAAAATAATATTTTTTGCAAACTATTATATTCAGTGTTCATAATTGCATATTATATTCTGTGTTCATAATTGTAGCCTTTGATTAAATTTAGGTCATGCCTGAATACAGTTCTAGCCGAAGCAGTGACGGTAGTGGCATTGAGTGTGAACATCCTGAAGGGCATAAGGGTAGGAAAAGACCATCCAGTGAAAACCTGAGGCTATTAAAAGAGATGTCTGATAACTTAGAATATTCCATAAAGCCCCCTAAAATTCCCTCCCCTCCATGATCTTCTCAAATTTTTCAATCACCACATCCAGTGACGCATCCGATCGACAATTTTGATCTCATTAATAATGCGCTCCAGGTTCTAAATTCTGATGAAATAGCCGTAGTTAACGCTCTTCTGGAGCTTTTGAAGAATACCTCTTCTGAGGCCGGAACGTCTTCAGGTCCGGACCAACAACCTAAGACCCTAGATCCGAATGTAAAAACCCCACAACCTTCTACTTCAGGTACCTCTGGGGCAAGTAGTTCCCCGCTTCGACATCACCCTGTCAGCGAAGCGTTAATACAACCTTCTACCTCGCAGCAGCACTCGTCTGCTGATGATTTAATAGGGTCAGATATTTCCGAAACAGACTCTCCACAGCCATCTACCTCGCATCAGCACACGCCTGCTGACGATTTAACAGGGTGGGATACTTCAAATCCTCAGACAAGCTCCACAGTGACTAAGCCGTCCTGGGTAATCTCGAGCCTCGACTCTCCACAGCCCTCTACTTGGCATGTGGACAATCCTTCCTCTCCAGACCCATCAATAAACTCCCCGCAGCCGTCCACTTCTATAACGGAGTGTCCAAAATTTAACAATATCGAGATTAGACACCGTTTCAATTTTTATGAGGCCTACACACTCGATTCATTCGCTGAGGTTTTTAATCATATACACGAGACCCTTCAACAAATATTAGTCAGTTTTACGATGACTTTGGATCCTAGGGATCTAGTGCAGTTAGAATTACAGGCTGAATCACTCAACCCCAGCATTTTTTCCCTAATCCCCGCAGGTATGCTTTCTGTGGAGGATTTTTTTAATCAAATTGAATTACTTCTCCAGAGTCACGCTACTATTTTAGCCGATTCCAGTCTGACGCTATTCGTTCAGGTAGTCAGGGTTCCATCTGGCGGCGGGGGTCCTTGGCGTAAAGCCCGTACCCTTTTCAACGATATAATCGTTCAAAAGAAACGGAAACACCTATGAATCTCCTTCAACCCGGATGATCAGTGTTGTTTTGCCAGATGTTTGCTGGCTGTATTAAACGCCAGATTCAGAAACAATCAGAAAATGTGTGAACAAGAGGCTCGTCGATTGCACGTCAGGGTCGGATTATCAACGGATCAGAAAGTAATGTGAAACCTGGCCCTGGCACAGACAGACGGACAGCATGTTTTGCACCCAACACACTTTATTTACACTATTTACAAGTTTAGTGCACTCACGCAACCCCAGTGCCTCTGCACCGATTTCCCCAAAGTCCAGGGCCCACAGTTCTGTGCCTTGCTTCCTGGCCGCCTCCTGTCCTCGCTCTCCAGCTCAGTCCGCTTCCTCCCGACTTCCACCAATGACTGGAGGGAGGCGGCCCCTTAAATAATGCCCCGGATGAGCCCCAGGTGTTTCCGTCTCTAGCCACGCCCAAGCGTGGCGGAAGTATCGGCCGTCTTCCTGGCAGCTCTCCGGGTGCCACACAAAGTCTTCCCCCCGGCACTTCCTGGTGTGGCGGAAGTGCCGGGCTCCGGGATATTAGGCACCGGGGCGCCGCCTGGCGGTGGCCACGGGTCCCTACAGGGCTGGGCTTCAAAGCCCTGTACCCCAGGCCCCTTGCCTAACCAGGACGGACGCCCCACTCTGTCTGGAGGAGGCACTCGCCCTCCTCCGTCCTCCAGCGCCCGGCCGGGCTCCCGCCCGACCGGCAACCGCACGGGATAAACCGGCATCGGGGCGCCGCCTGGCGGTGACCACGGGCCCCTACAGGGAAGGGCTTCCATGCCCTCAACCCGTGGCCCCCAACAGAACCAGGACGGACGCCCCCTCGCGGTCTGGAGGAGGCACAAGCCCTCCTCACGTCCTCCTGCGCCCCGCCGGGCTCCAGCCCGGCGGGGCCACAGTGCCCCACCGCTAGCGAGGACACGTGGGTCCAACGGCACAACCCAAGGGCAGCACGTCCCCAGCGAGGGTCCTACTATGTCCCCAGGGTCCAACACGCACCCTGGGACATCTGTCTTCGGCACCTCGCCGCAAACGTCCCCTGTGGTCTGCGCCGCCGCCTCCGCTGTTCCCCAGCGGGTCACTGTAGGCCTCCCGGCGTGGAGCATTCCAGCGAGCGCCCGTTCCAGCGGGCAGGTCCCGTTGACGCCGGCCTCAGCTGCGCCGGGCTTCGGGCCTGTAAAATAAAGGAACAGAGGGCCAGAAGCACAGCCAGGACACTCACCCAGCGCCCGTCGGTCTCCTCGTGACGACCCGGCTCCTGCCCCCTCCGACAGCCCCCAACTTGCCTGCTGAAGTCCTCCGCCGCAGGTTCCATGCCCGTCCGCCGCCGCCTCGCACCGCCTCGCAGGCAGCTCGCCCAGCCGCCCAGGAGATCTCCTCTGTCCATCCAGAGGGCGGCCCTTCTCCGACGCGCACCCAGCGCGCGTCCTCTTCCTATCGGAGGAACCGGCATTCACCCTTCGTTCCTCCTTCTTTTCTTGGACGCGCTGGCGGTCTGGGTCTGAGCACAGCAAAGCTCAAATCCAGCCCCGCTCTGCGCCCAGGCAGAGCGACAGGAGACAGCTGCAGGCTTGGAGCGCAGGGCGCTAGGACCCAGGGCACTCAGCAGCCCCGATCCTACCAGCCCTTGCGTGTTCGAGCCCCTCGCCTCGCTAGCTGTCTGCACCGCCAAGCATCCGCTGTTGGGAGGTCGCCTACTCGAGCCGGGTCGCCCCGTAATCGGTCACGCCATGTTCGCTAACCCCCTTGCTCTACGGGAACGGCAACACTCACCACTCCCGCCGTGTTCTGCCTGCCTCCGTTCCAGCGCGCGCCCGATCCTCCGTCTCACTCGGTGTCTTCTCGACGCGACCGCCATCTCCATCAGCTGCTCACACTGAGCGGCGAGACACGTAGCAGCTCCTCTAAGGACGGCTTGGCGGGCCGAAGGGACTCCTCCGACACACGCCGAGCCGCTGGTGGAGAGAGAGAGACAGACGTCGGTGGGCTTACCTGTCCATCAGCTCCACGCGACGCCTGCCTCCTCTGGGCCATTCCCTCTGGCCCAATCGGGTCTCGGTTTGGCACGAGACTGGCATTCCTTGGACCTGCCTCTATCCAATCATCGGCGGGCACGCAAGACACACCGCCAATCCCGTGCCTGTCAGCGGCGGGACATCCGCCAGCGCCATCTTGCCTTCCCTGCTCCGAAGTGCGGAGACGTGCCTCTTCGCGCAGCGCTGTGGCGGGCGATTCCTCGAGCCGCAGCGCTCCGTTTCGCAGCCTTCTTTGCTGCCGCCATCGCCGCTGCCGACAGCCCGTGGCCCGGCGTGCTCCTGCCACGGACGCGGATCCGGTTCGTCCCTCCCTGTAAGAATAGAGGTAAGACCGACCCCGAAGGGCCGATGATTGCAGGGCAGGGCACTTACCTCCCGGATCCCGTCATGCCGAGGCCCCGCCGTGTGGCCTTCTGTGCTGCCACGCCGCCTGGCTGTCCGCCCGACAGCGACTGGAGCCCGCTGCGCCCGGCGATGTCGGGTTCTCTCCGCACTCGGGAAAGCTATTCCGCTGTCCGAGGCGGTTTGGGGCGAACGCCCCGCTGGTGTGCGGGCCGCCCCGCTGCCAGTGGGTCCGTTGCTGCGCCGGGCCGTTCACAGAAATATTTTGTTTTAACAACACAGGTCCCCGCCTTGAACCAGGCGGAGTATCCTGTCGGCTACGCCACTGTGAAACCTGGCCCTGGCACAGACAGACGGACAGCATGTTTTGCACCCAACACACTTTATTTACACTATTTACAAGTTTAGTGCACTCACGCAACCCCAGTGCCTCTGCACCGATTTCCCCAAAGTCCAGGGCCCACAGTTCTGTGCCTTGCTTCCTGGCCGCCTCCTGTCCTCGCTCTCCAGCTCAGTCCGCTTCCTCCCGACTTCCACCAATGACTGGAGGGAGGCGGCCCCTTAAATAATGCCCCGGATGAGCCCCAGGTGTTTCCGTCTCTAGCCACGCCCAAGCGTGGCGGAAGTATCGGCCGTCTTCCTGGCAGCTCTCCGGGTGCCACACAAAGTCTTCCCCCCGGCACTTCCTGGTGTGGCGGAAGTGCCGGGCTCCCGGGATAATTAGGCACCGGGGCGCCGCCTGGCGGTGGCCACGGGTCCCTACAGGGCTGGGCTTCAAAGCCCTGTACCCGAGGCCCCTTGCCTAACCAGGACGGACGCCCCCACTCTGTCTGGAGGAGGCACTCGCCCTCCTCCGGTCCTCCAAGCGCCCCAGCCGGGCTCCCGCCCGACCGGCAACCGCACGGGATAAACCGGCATCGGGGCGCCGCCTGGCGGTGACCACGGGCCCCTACAGGGAAGGGCTTCCATGCCCTCAACCCGTGGCCCCAACAGAACCAGGACGGACGCCCCCTCGCGGTCTGGAGGAGGCACAAGCCCTCCTCACGTCCTCCTGGGCGTCCCGGCCGGGCTCCAGCCCCGGCCGGGGGCCACAGTAACATTTTCAGATATTGAAAAGTTTGAGAGTTTAATGGGAATTAAAATTATCATCTGGTACCGTGAACCGAGCACTAGCACACTATTAAAATTTGAAGCGTCAGGGGCCAGAAATACAAAGACGGCTTACCTGTTTTTGCATCACGAGTATTATTACAGCATTTGGAATCTAAAAGGCTTTCTGGGATTTGACTACATCTGCAAATTTTGCTACACGGGGTATTTTAACCCTTCCCGACATCGTTGTGAGCAGCACTCTGACGTCTGCTTATCTACAGACTGTTGCTGGGTTGACGGGGAGGCTTTTCGATGTTCCAAGTGCCAGCGTTTCTGTCGATCAAGGCTTTGCTTCGAACTCCACAAAACGCCCAAATTTAATGAAAAGACGCGCAGATCTGAAAGTATCTGCGACGTCCATAAAATCTGCCCCCTCTGCAAACTGAGATACACCTCGAAAGACAATTCAAAACCTCACAAGTGTCGAACCAAACACTGTCGCGTTTGTAGAATGGTCCTGAAAAAATGGGATGAAAATCAAGAAAGTCAAGATGACGGCATCCACGTCCCTAATTACATCCACTGCATGCATTGGAGCGGTCAATCGTGGAGTTGGGCCAGGGAGGACTGTGTCGCAAAGTTCTTCCACAGATATCGATGTCCGAAATACCAAGAGTACACGTTCATAGCTCATAATTCTAAGGGGTATGATGGCTATTTCCTACTGAAATATCTCATTGAGAGCGGGCAAACTCTGACGGTTACAGCTCAGGGTTGTAAACTAATTTGTTTTATAGAAGAAGATTATGATTTGAGATTTATCGACTCGTTGAGCTTCTTACCCATGAAATTGAGCGGAAGGCCCAAGGCCCTGGAATTCCAGGCTCAAAAAGGATACTTTCCCCATTTCTTTAATACCGTTGAAAATCAAAATTACATCGGACTGTACACCGAGCCTAAATATTATGGCATTCAATACATGATTTGGGAAAAAGAGGAATTTCTGTCTTGGTACGGTTAGATTAAAAGCGGTACCTTCAACTTTAGACGAGAAATGGCTTTCTACTGTAGAAACGACGTGGTTATTTTGAGAACGGCGTGCATGAAATTTAGAGAGGAAGTGCTCAGGATCGGTAATATCGATCCTTTTCAATGTATGACCCTAGCTTCTCTCTGCATGTCCATGTACAGACAAAATTGCATGCCCGATAACGCGATTGGAATCATTCCGAGTGATCATTACAAAAGCACTCACAAAGCTTATTCTAATGTTTCTATTCAATGGCTGATGTTTCTTTCCGAGAAGGAAAATATAAACATTCGACACGCCCTGAATCATGGTGAAGTAAAGATGGGTTCCTTTTATCTAGATGGTTACGCCGAAGTTCAGGGCGTCCCGATGGCCTTTGAGTTTGCCGGTTGCTTTTATCACGGCTTCCCCAAATGCTACGAGGCTCGAGCTAAACATCCTCTCACGGGCGCGCCTTTTGCCAATTTGTTTAAGACATTTGACGACAAGCTGAAGGAATTGCGTGAAAAATTTAATCTGACGGTGAGAGTGCTCTGGAAACATCAATGGGAACGCATGAAAAAAGAGGATTCGGAGCTTCAGGATTTCTTAAGACACTTTGAGTGTCCTGAACCTATCAACCCTCGTGATGCCATGTATGGAGGGCGCACCAACGCTATCAAATTATATCGCAAGGTTCAAGGCATCAAGCAAATGCATTATTACGATTTTACAAGTCTGTACCCTTACGTCAACAAAACAAAAACCTACCCGATCGGCCATCCAACCTTTGTTTTTCAGGACTTTGGGGATCTTAAAGATTACTTCGGGCTTGTTAAAATCACCGTGTTAGCCCCACGTAATCTGTATTTTCTGGTCCTCCCTTTAAGCATTTGCGGTAAATTGATGTTCGTTCTGTGTCGTACGTGTGCATAAACCCAAACAACTAGCGGCCTTTGCCGTCACAATGATCGGGAAAGGTCTTTAACAGGAACCTGGTGCAGCGTCAAAATACTAAAAGCCTTAGATAAAGGGTATAGAGTTTTAAAAATACACGAGATATGGCACTACAAACAGAGCACATCCGATTTATTTGCCGATTACATCAAAATTCATCTGAAAGGCAAACAGGAAGCCTCCGGGTGGCCCTCGTGGGCCCAGGACGAGACCTCCTGCCGGCGCTATGTTGACAACTATTTCATAAAAGAAGGCATCTTATTGGAGAGTGAAAACATCGCCTCCAACCCCGCTAAGAGATAAATTTCCAAGTTATTTCTGAATTCTCTTTGGGGAAAATTCGGTCAGAAGCCTAATCAACCGACCATGACATTTGTTAAACACAGCCAAGAATTCTTTGATTATCTGTTCTCAGACGTGTACAGGGTGTCCTATTTTGGTTTTGTCAGCGACGAAATCACTCAAGTGCAGTGGAGGTATTCGGATGACAGATACGTTGTACCCGGCTCCGTCAATGTGGTGATTGCCGCTTTTACTACGGCCTATGCCCACCTAGAATTGTACAGTTTGCTGGAATGTTTAGGGTCTAGGATTCTGTATCATGATACAGATTCCGTTATTTTCACAGCCTCGCCCGGGCAGTTCACCCCGCCAAAAGACATCTTGAGCTAAAAAATGTTTTTCGATTTCTTTTTTCTGCGGGACTTATCCTTATGGCGGAGAGAAGAAAATGATGTAAAAGCCGAACGGCGTGTCTTTTTGAGGATGGGTCCGGCTCGTGATCCGGGCGGTCTCTTACGCTTAGTTTTCCTCATCACCATCAGACCCGACCCCGATTGATTTTCTTCGCTTCCTCGAGTCATCGCTCCTGACATGGCCCCTGCCACCACGTCTTTGACAATATTCTTAGCGGCTGATTTAATGTGTGGTTTGACAATTTTAAAACCTCTTTTTAAGAGAGGCAAAGCCCGTCTAAACAATCCGTGAAATATTCCGCCAATCCCAGAACCGTACATCACGGGGGCCCCAGAAAACCCGGGGAGACCGTTGCCCGCTTGGGCTTCATAAAAATGCATGTAGGGGCTAGGGTCCAGGTCAGATCTCATCTCTGTATTAGTCGTGTATACAACTTTTACAGAGTCTGAAATGTAACTTGACAATGACTTTACCAAACTGAAATGGAACCGGTTTGTTCTGATCCGTCTTTATTACAACGGTCAAAGTATCAAACTGACTCTTGCTGACCGGAGCGTAGTGCAGCCTGTCGTAGGTGATTGTGGTAATCTTATTCATCTCATCCTCAATATGTACACATCTCAAGAGAGGGACATAGCTGTCTCTGACTCTTTGGTGAGACACAATGTCGCTGTAGACGTACAAGGTATAAAACCCCGCTCTGATATCCGCGGGGTATGGAGCTTCTTTCACCAGACCTACGCTCACGTCCCCTTTAGCACCTAAAATCCTCGCCAATTGTCCCTTGACATGCAAAGATTCATCCTTCACGGTGCTTATGGTATTTTCAGGTATTGGAGTGTTGGCTGAACCGCCCTCAACGGCTTGGGGTTCTTTCACCATCGCTTCATTCATCTTGGAGGTCACTTTCTCGAGGCTAGCGTAATACCCCGATGGAATAGTATAATATTTAACTATTCGCGGGGACACCACAATAAAATTATTATCCGGTTTATCTAGGGTATCCCAGGTGTGCGGATACTGAATTTCGGCCAGTGCAACTTCCTAGGGGCCCTGTAGTTCGATGGGGGCGGCTAATTTGACGGTAATTTCGATGATGGTGTTATTAGGGAAAACATCCCGGGAAGAATTGCTTGGGAGAACGACGTAAAAGCTTTTTCTCTCCATTGTGAAAACCCTGTGAATGAAATACTACTTTTCATTCTCAATATTTAACATCTTTCTCGTAGCTTTCAGGGATCCAACTGTTAAACTTTTCGGGCCATCTGAGCCATTTCACCAAAATATGCTTTTTTCTACGGATATTTTTTTCCGCCGAAATCTTTTCAATCCTGAAACTTTTGTAACTCCGAGTCATAAAAGGAGCCTATAATGTCTTCGCTGTCATAATCTTTGAGCCTGTAGACAGGCGGCTCCCTCGGGACTAGTTCAGAAATGGTAAATACCTCGTCTGAAAAGGTTTGTTCGTATCCTTTAGTGAAAGTATTCCGGGATTTCGACACTCTCACCATATCACCGACTATGAACTTTTATTTTGGGTTTCTTTGGGGTTTAGTTAGGTCGTATAAGGGTTTAAAGACTTTCCAAGAATTGGAACTATTCACCTCGGCGGGGGCCATTTTTATACCTCGGTGATGACTCAGATTATAAGATTTCACTAAGTCCTGTAACCCTTGCAGATAGGACTGGGTATTCCGGGAGCTGAAATAACGCCACATTTTGGTCTTCAGAGTTCGGTTAAATCTCTCCATCACCGAAGCCTTTAATTCACTAGCGGTGGTAAAATGTTTAATTTCGTGATTCTTGAGCAGGCAGGATTGAGAAACTCTTTACCGCTATCGGTCTGAAGTTTGACGGGAACTCTACCTTCCTCCAAAATTTCTCGAAAAACCCTAGTTACTTTTTTACCCATTTTTTTTTCAGTACCCTGACCCAGGCATATTTAGAAAGAATATCTATACAAGTCAGTAGATACTTGTAACCCTGGTTATAGTCGGCCAGGTTTGTCATATCCACCAGATCGATCTGCCATTGCCCATCTATATTGGAAACATACACCTTATTCCTTTTAAAATGGACTCTGGCCGGTTTATGGATCTTGTATGTATATTGCCCCGATAACCAATCGGATACCTCTCGGTCCCCAATATGATGTCCCGCATGCCGGAGAGCTCTTTTCAAGGAATCTTTACCACCCAAGTTCCCAGCATTCTCAGAGTTATAATATGTTTTTTCCAAGACCTGCTCCATCGCCGGTGATAAAACAGACATTGACAATACTTAACCCTATAGAAAACATTTATTTAGGAGTCTAAATTGTTCACACAGCTTCGGGTACAGAATTACCACTCAGTTCTATCATATCATCAAATTACAGGTCATATTTAGTCCACACGTTCATATGACCCTCATGATTAAGATTCCGCTTACAAAACTAATTTGCCACACAGCGGGCTACAGAGTAAGAGTATTCATCCATATCATAAAATGACTGCATTACAGTATCATGAATAGAGTTGGTATTATCAAACTCACCCACAGTCTTTTCAACCACAGCGTGTATTTTGTGTATCGGCAGTAGAATATTAAAATAACCTAGAATTTTCACCGCCAGTCCTTTCAGCCAAGACTTGCGAAAAATCTTCAGAATCCTCTGAAAGCGTCCTTGACAGTAGGTGGTTTCAGGTTCAAAGAGGCAGGTATGTCTTCTCTGGCTGGGATGGGCTATCTCGTAGCCTTGACATTCTTTTTTCTGGTCGTAGTAGACGATGATATCCAGCAGACACGTCATCAGCCCTTTAACAATTTGCTGAGCCTTTTTCCAGGTTTCAGGCAGCACACCATCCGGGCAATCCATATCTGTCTCAGACAGCTCGATCGACATCGGTTCCTCCGGTTCCTCCGGACCTTGTCTGATCACCCACGGTTGTCCTGGAGCTAGGTAAGAGATGTCCGTCTGAGTACCCTTATCGGAGACGGTGCTATCCGTCTGAGCACCATTGGCGGAGACGGGGTTATCCGTCTGATCATCAACGGAGACGGCGGAAGACCATCCCGGACCTGGAGAATGGAATCCGCAATCCGGAGCTTCAGGCGGGACCCCTGAGGGTGTTACGCCGATTCCCGTTATTTCAAAGTCTGTAGCTATCGACATGCTGGGGAACTTTAAATGGTCCTCCTTTTGGTCCTCTGACTAACAGGCTGTGTATTTATGATAAAAGGGAAGGGCGTGACTTAAAATAAAGGAGGGTTTTCCATGGCGTCATCACTCAAATCGAGTTATGTTTCAGCCCTCATAGTCCGTTACTCGACCGCCATTTCAATTTGCAGAATTCAGTCCTTCAATACTAAAGCCGGCAGACAGTTTTCCTTGTTGTTCTCCGATAACAGCCGTGCTTCGCACAACTTAGACCAAGCTTCAGCTTCGAGAAACTCAGGCACCAAACATCTTTTAACCCGTCTCAAACGATCCTTCAAATAGATTCTGCGGAACGGATGTTTCACTGGGGCATCGGGCATAGATTCCATTTTTCTTCACAGAGTCTTTAGAACCGAAGATGATCCGCTTTTTTATACAGCCCTTTCAGAAGGGGTGGACGGCAGGGTCTGGATAGAAACTTGCCTGCATTTTGTAAGGAGGGGGGTTACTCTTGACAGTTTGTTTAATTAAGGAGGTGGCTGTGGGATGAGTTCAAACAGGGGTCAGACATCCATCAAAAGGCCCTTGACAGTTTCCTGAACCAATCAGGTGCCGGGGGCAGGTTCAAGGAGGGGGGCAGACATCCATCAAAAGGCCCTTGACAGTTTCCTGAACCAATCAGGTGCCGGGGTCGGGTTCAAGGAGGGTCAGACATCCATCAAAAGGCCCTTGACAGTTTCCTGAACCAATCAGGTGCCTGGGGGTGGGGCTAGGTCACATGGATGGGCCGGACTTTCCGGTCTTGCGTCATCAGGGGCGGAACTTTCGGTATGATGTCATCAGGGGATGATGGGGCGGGACTTACGGTCCAAAGTCCAAAGGAGGCGGGGCTTAAGGGTCATACATTTTTTTGACATAAACCCCATGCATATAACTACTAGTGTATGATTTGCAGGAAGCTCAGAGTCAAAGTACATGAACAGCAAATGTGTGATCTGCCAGCTGAAAGGCTCCAAATGGATCCTCTATTCTCAAATGTAGCTGTAGATATGTTCGGTCCATGGGAAGTATCTACCAGGCGCACAAGAAAAGGTCATGCAAACAGTAAAAGGTGGGCAGTACTCTTCACTTGCCTGTGTACTTGAGCAGTCCACATAGAAGTTGTTGAAGAAATCAGTTCTTCCAGCTTTAGTAATGCATTATGGTGTTTTTTTACACTGTGTGGTCCAGCAAAACAGTTGATCTCAGACTGTGGTACCAATTTGTGGGTGCCTGCATAGTATTAGGAAGGGACACTTTAAAATGAGAGAAGGAGCAAGAGTACCTACAAGATCATGGATGTACTTGGGATTTCAACCCACCTCATTCATCGCATATGGGGAGAGTGTAGGAATGCAGGATTGGAGTGGTACGACGCATATTAGACTTCATGCATTTGCAGTATGGTCATGTTTGACTTACTCATGAAGTGTTAACTATGCTAATGGTAGAGGTCACAGCCGTAATTAATGCACGTCCCCTGGCATTTGTTTCAAATGATCCTGAATATCCTAACGTCGTAACACCTTTCATGCTGCTCACCCAAAAAACAGATACACCTAACTTTGGCACAAGTGGCACTGCCTGTTAAGTTCTTACTGTTTAGCAAACTCTTGTAACCCTAACATAAAACTTTGAATGCTGCATGCAGGAAACAGGAAGCCAATGTGACAGGAAGTAGGAAGTGAGTGCAGCAGCAGTAAGTATGGTATGGTGTGTTTGTTCTCTCAAGCAATCCATTGCCATCCTACTTAGTTAGCCCTTGTGAAGCTATTCCCTGTAAGTTATCTCCTTTTTCAAGTTGTGCTTTTAGTTAAGTAACTTTGCTCAGGGACTGTTAAAGTAGATGTTATATTTCAGGAAGTAAATTTACTAGGGTTTTGTCTGTTAAGCTCTTAGTTATAAATACTGCTGTATTTACTTTATGTTACTTATACAAGTACTTATTAGTATTTGTTTGTATTTGTATTTACAGTTTCACACCATTTGTGTAATGGAACATTCTCTACATCACTTCGTGGTTCCAGGAATTATTGCATGAAGATGTTTAGCTTGCTGGATAATTGAACAGGAGATTTAGTGAGGCCAGTGCAGTAATTGAAAGTTCTTTTTCCCCGCTGTTCCCTAGGATCTTTGAAGGGTAAATTGTTTGAAGTATTTGTATATATTGTTGAAATGTCTTCTGAGCCTTCATCATGACAGACCAGTATGTTCTCTAGGATAGATATTGGTGTCAGATGTAAAAAAATGGGGAGGTTCATTTAGCAAAATTTCTAATTTGCACAGATGAAAAAAGTATGTAGCTACAAAGTTAAATTTGGAGCATAATTATTCATAAGATGCAAATCCACTTGCTATACAGAGATCTCTAAGTGTCTTAATTCCTAGCAGTTTCCATGAGTTAAATACTGAATAGGTTTGAAAAGGTGGAAAAAAGTGATCACTGTGTACAGGGGCAACAGATAAAATCTTCTCTACTTTGAAAATGGGGACAGTAATGGTTCCAAATTTTAAGTAATTGGAGGATACCTGGATTGCTTGTAAACTGACAATAGCATTGATTGGAGCACAGAACAGGGTATATAAGGAGGAATTAGAATAGGATTTGTTTTAGACTGTAAGTCAGTTCAGTATGAATTCATGAATTTCAGCTAGTATCCAAGATTTTACTGTGCATATATCTGCTGATCAATAGTAAAAAATTTTGGGAAAAGCCATGCTGTCTTCTGCTTTAGATCTTTGTAGAGTCACCATTTGAATATGTGGCCATTTCGGATTCAAATTTGTTTAGGTATATAGGGATACTCTGGAATAGAAAGTAGCAGTTTAGTGAAGATGCTCATTTTGACAGTTTTAATTCTCCTTGCTACTGAGATGGAGGGTGGACCATCTGTTAACATCTCGTTTGATTTTTTTTTCCATAGAAGTTCCAAAGTTTTATTGAAATAGATATTTGTATTTATTTGTGATGGTTATCCTTAGACTATTTTCATTTTATTAATGAACATTATGATGCTCCAGAGAATTCACTAGAAGAAGCACACTTTTATTGAGATTAATTTTGAATCCATAAATCTTATGAAATTCTCCTAACATGTCTAACACTTATGGTAGAGATATTTGTGGGTCGGATATACTGTATAAAGCAGCACATCATCTGCATATAGTGATATTTTGTGTTTAAATACATCTCAGATAAAGGAGATTACCTCTGGTATCTTCCTGAGATAAACAGCCAATGTCTCAATGGCTAATACAAAGGTGACGTATTTAGAGTTTGTGTTGTTAATGTTGACTGAGGCTTCTATACTAGTATAAAGTAGTTTAATCTGTGCAGATATATTGGGGCCAAACCCTGTGCAGTGTAATAAATAGATAATCTCATTCAATTCTATTAATGGCCTTTTCTGCATCAAAAAATGGTAAGACATCTGGTGAGTTAGATTTTATGGGTGAATATATTATATTAAACAGGTGTGAAAGGTGTATGGCTGATTGTGTGCTTTTAAGAAATCTGGTTTGACCTTGTGATATTACTGAGGGAAGTACTTTCTCAATTATTCTACCTTCCACTAGTATCTTAACATCATTACTCATGTGTGAAATTTGTCTTATATGATGCATATTGTAGTAGGTATTTGTCTTTGGAAAAATTATGCCTTAGCAGAATGTTTGGGGTAGTATTTAACTTTTTACTTTCTTTAACGTCTATAAACATTGTTATTACTAATAATAAATGTAACTTTGTTGAATGTCATATATATATATATATATATATAAATAAAAATAAAATAAATAAAATGCCACTGGGGTAACCATTTGGTGTTGCAGCTTTCTCACTTGGAAGTGAGTTTATGACATCCTGCATTTCGAAAAGTGTCAGTTCTGATGCCATCAAAATATCAATTTGTGGTATTTGTATTTTATTGAAAAACCCCTTAGCTTGTGTTGCGTATTCTTTACACTGAGAGGATATGAGGACTTACAGTACTGCTTAAATGTGTTAGTTATCTCTTTATGCGCCTTCATTTTTTTGCAATTACATTGGTAATTTCTGTTATTGCATTGTGAACTTTCTGCTTGTAGATTTTTTAAGCTAGAATTCTTGTTGATAATAATAATGTCACAATTTAAAAACAAGTTGTTCAGTTTCTCTTGTTGTCAAGAGGTTTAATTCTGATTGTAAAGCCAGCCATTTCTTGTAGAGAACATCATTATGAGATCTGACCTATTCATGGTCTATTTTGTGAATTTCTGTAATCAGTTCTGATGCCTTCCAAGTCTCTAGTCCATTTTTTCTCAGAATGTTCCTGTGGAATCTCTAAGGATACATTGGTCTCCAAAAAATACTCAGTTTAATTGGAGATTAATTCATATAAAGGTTTATCCTGCTAATTGACAGGGGGTAACCAATTGCAGATTGATTATGTAGGGCATAGTGATGCAAGCTCCAAAATAAGAAGAGCATGGTTGGAGATGACAATAGCATTGTACTTATAAGATTTGATAGTTGGCAAGTGCTGTGAGTTGGACACATAATAATGGGGTTAGAAGCCTCCAAAATGACCATAAATCAGGCCAGGAGCATCTTCCAGCAAGTCCATTATAGGTTTACAGTCAGAGCAAGCCCCACAAATTATGCGCTTGCTTTAAAGGTTTGAAATACAAAGAAACTCACAAAATATAATTCAAAAATGATACCAAAGAAGTGAACCATCACCCTCTGGATTTTGAAGACAAGTCAATCAAAGTATGCTACCTTTATCTCTGACTGTTACTTAAGGCAAATAGTCTTTCTGACAGTAATTGCATAAAACATTGACAACAGATGTCCTTGTCTAGTTTAATGCTCTAACATTTAGAATTTATATTGCTTACACAAACTGAGGCTTCTGGACTAGATTACAATAGCTTGATCCAAGCTTAAATATATGGCCCCAAACCCAAATTTGTGTTACAGTAAAGAGATCCGCCCATTCATCTCTATCATAAGCTTTTTCTGTGTTAATGCTAGAGTCTCTGGCAGTTCAGATACTAGATTGGCCTTAAGGATGCACAGTCTTCTTTAGAAAAACAAATATCTAACAAATGTATAATGTTTTCTGATCAAGCTTTCTTAAATGTAACTAGCACTGACTAGGTATTTTAGACCATAAGCTTTTCTTTCATTACACTCACATGCAAATATCAATCTCTGAATGGGCCTGTTGAGCCCAAAGTTCAGGGGACCCTCTTAAATATTAAGCTAACAGAAGCTTCTGTGAGATAGGACAAATGATTTATATATTGTTGTATATTTCTAATCTAGTTGTGTTTTCTATGTTATTTAGACCTGGCAATAGTCAAAGGCCTATATTGGTTGGTTTAGTCAGAATATTAAATCGAGGTAACGTTGTTGGCTATAACATTATTGTATGCAGCTTTACGAAACTGATCACTTCACTGCAGCACCATTCATTTGGTTTTAGCAAGAGCAGTCTCAGTTGAAATGCATTAGTGACCGTGATTGTTTTGATTGCTTGTTGTGAAGGAAGGCAGCCAAACAATGATAATTTTATTTCCAAATTTATGTTATCATGGGCTTTTACTGTGCAGTATTTGCACTTTATTATTGAATGCAAAGTTTGTATAGGTTATTGTGTGTTTCCTCAATTTCCAACTCTTCACGTAAAGCAAATTATTTTTATGTAAACTATATAGTAGGTGCTAGCAGCTGTTAAAATGAAGTCATTAGATTGTGTTTATATCAATGAAATACACAAACATTGGCATTTGGTTGGATAGCACACTTTTATTTATCAGTTTTGGTGGGCGGTAGGGATTGGGTGAAGGGATCTGATTTATTGTCAGGCTA
This sequence comes from Polypterus senegalus, assembly GCF_016835505.1. Lineage (NCBI taxonomy): Eukaryota > Metazoa > Chordata > Cladistia > Polypteriformes > Polypteridae > Polypterus > Polypterus senegalus. The sequence continues at coordinate 149,911,793 of NC_053156.1, read as the reverse complement.
GGAGTCCAATATACTTTCTCTGTGCTCCCTACTGAAGTGTGTATTGAGACTTGAAATATTCCTTCAATATATCAGTTATTTCTTTATGTTCATTAATTTAAATTTTAACTTTGTTTTTACTCTCTACAATTCTGTTCTTCATTTTGTGACGATGCGGGTTCATTTAATGCTCCCATCTTGCTTCTGAAACAGGCTCTTTAAAAACAAAGCCTGGTTCCTTCTTTTTACCTGGCGGCTCCCCTGCTTCTCCCATTGGGCTTTGCAACAGGAGAGTCGCCCTACCTGCAGCTGACCTTCTTTCCACTCAACTGGTCTGGAGGCGTCCCAATCCCTGACTTCGGTTGCGCTCTCTAGACCAAGACTAGGCTTTTCACCCAACAGCCAGGACGCTCACGTTGGGGCTTCTACTTCCAAGCCTTCCAACTTCTGCTGCCTTCTCGGCCTTACACGGCCAGCTGTCCTTCTGCCGGTCACTCCCGTTCCTTTATAAAATGCTCAGCGGGAGCGACCACTTCCAACTGCCCTAGGTGTTGGCCAAACACCCCCTGCTAGGGCTCAACTGTCCAGCTGCTGCCTGCCTGTGAGCCTTCGCTTGCTTGCACTCCACGCTGCTTCCTGCTCTCCTGCAACCTCCGTTTTTCTTTTTCCTTCCGTTTTCTTCTCTAGCCGCCTTGTGCTTGTATTTATATTTCTCCCAGGAAGAATTACGGATGCAGACGGTTTCTCACCTGTGCACTCAGGTGAGAAATGCCCACATCATGAATTCCCCAAGAACTGCCGTGAGTGCAGCAATTATTTATTTTAAAAATGGCCTCTTGACATGAGCTGTGGACCCGCTATACCACACATTTCCTTTATACAGTATGTTTTTATTGAGCCAAAATTGTAGTAGCCTTTTTTCTGTACTGATATCACTATTGTGAATGAAGATATTAGTTGTTCTGTTTCTCTTGTGTTCAAAAGATTATATTGTGTTGGTAATGACAACCTTTCTTGTATAGCATAGCATTAGGAAAATTTAAATATTCTTAGTCAGTGATTATTTCTGATATTCTGCTACTTTATTTGGGAATGATTTTCTTTTATTGTTTCCCTGAAGTAAGCAGGCTTTTGTAGATATGCATCAATCTCTACGAAAATATCAGTGAAGAAATTAATTTGACAATGTCTTTACTAGCATTTCAATTGATAAATAATCATAGACCCCCACCTTCTTTAACTTTCATAGTACTTAATTCATGAAAGTCACTAGGACCAGATGTGCAGAGACCTCTAATGTGTATACATTGTTTCAACGACAATGTTTCTCATATAACTTCCAGCTTGTTACAAATTACTTATCCATGTACAAGTTATAAACGATCAGTAAAAATGTATAACTTGTCTAATAGTTTATCAATGTGAGAATAATGATGAAGAGTAAAATGATGATGATTGGAATCTGTCAAATGAATTAATTGCCCCTAGGCGATATTAAGCAAACATAGAAAGAGGCCTTTAAATTAGAATTTCAGACAACAAACAATGGAATTCAGACATATGATACATTCTGCCTTAATCAATGCAAAGCACAATGTAATTCACCTTAAAACTGTAAATTGCACACATCTTTCTTCAATAACATTTAAAATCTATCATGTACAGGCCTCTCTAGATCCTTTGTTTTGGAAATGTTCCACTTTCTTAGGATTTTTGAGAAAATAGTTACTAATCTATCAGAGTGTGTTAGATTTACAGTTACAGTACTCCCAATCCATTGTTATCACTAGCTGGAAGGAAAATTTTGACTTTGGCACTAATACCAGCTTTCACACCTCAGTACCAAAACCAGAAGCAAATATTAGATAACTTGGAATTTTTCACAAAATAAAATGCAAAAAAAAGAAAAAAATAATGAAACTGAATACCAACTGTAATAATAGAATAGTTGTGCATTTTAATTGTTTGAAATGTGTTTAGTATCTGAAATATTTCCAACATAAATAAGTTTTCAAGAAATAAGCAGATTACCATGGGCACCTTATGAATTAATTAAACTTAAATCTAAAAACGAAATATGTTCTGGAGTGTTAATAAATATTATTAGTGAAATGTGCATTATTAAAACAATGTGTGTCATGAATAGACCAACATTGGGCCCTGTAATATCTTCTGGTTCATTTTTTTTCCATTTGCTTAATAAGCAAAGTATTGTCATGTTGCACATCAACTGCCCTGTTTATTAAAAAGTTAGGGACAACTCATGTTATTGATCATTTCCATCTCTTGTAACCAGAACTGACGAGTCTGTAACAACTCGGCTAGTGTAATCTAGTTTTTAGTTAGTTGTACAGACTTGGCACCTCTTACAGAGACTCTGCACTCCTACTCCGTGCTGTTTGTGCCTAACTTAAAGACACAGTTGTTTAATTTTCACTAAAGACAGCGTAAAGAAATTTCTGAGACATTTTCATGTAGTTTGATTGTTGAATTTTGCATACCGGTAATGCTGGTATACAACTATTTAAAAAATTTGGTAGTATTATTTTATTACCAGTATACCGCTCAACACTAGCTTGCACACTCAGAGCCCTGACAGATTCAGAGTGCAGAGATCAGAGAAACAATTTTATTAAATGAACAAGCCAACCAACCTCACCAAATTGGAAGTCAATGAAACAGAGCAAAAGAATCTTTAACCAGGAGAACTTTAAGAAAAGCATACACCAGTTCTTTTAGATCCTGTAATCTTGTAGTACTAGGATGTTGTACCGTGTTAGCCATTATGAATGTAGTGAGAAGTCAACCAAAATAACACCTTTTATTGGATAACGGAACAGATTACAATATGCCAGCTTTCGAGGCAACTCCGGCCCCTTCTTCAGGCAAGATGTAATACAGAAACTGGAGTTCCCTGTGTTTATATACATACTAGGACAAATAACAACATTGGAAAGCCTTTATGTGAGACATCTTAAATGTAAAAAATTAATAGACCTCTTCAGGCTAAGATTCATTTAGCAAGAGAGGAGAACAATGTATGGTCAAGATCTTTGGATAAGATAACTGTCCAACAAAGTCTTTTGAAGTTTCTGATGAGTTTTTCAATACAATGTGGTTCTGTAGACAGGTTGTTTGTGTCAGTCCAAGAGATGCAAACATTCCTCATATCTGGCCATAAAACCCTTGTCTCTATTTAAACCATGTTGTAATGTGTTAAATTTTACCATGAGTTTCACTTCCCATTCCCATTTGAATTAGGTTAAGGGTTATGTCTCACTTAAAGGTTTTCCAGTGTTGTTATTTGTCCTACTGTGTATATAAACACATGGAACTCCAGTTTCTGTATTACATCTTGCCTGAAGAAGGGGTCTGAGTTGCCTTGAAAGTCCACATATTGTAATCTTTTTAGTTAGCCAATAAAAGATGTCATTTTGCTTGACTTCTCACTATATCCTGTAATCTTGAATGACCAGGAATTGTACAGAGCCAACCTTTATACCGTTGCAACATAAACATCACACAGCATGACTTCCAGATGATTTTCCATGACATTGTTGAAAGAACCGTGCTACAAAATGTGCCCATGGAAAACAAAACGGCATCACTAAAAAATGCAAAATATTCTTAACCACTGTATAAGAAAATAGAAACAAAACCAAAAACTATTATCATAAATGAATTCAGTGACCCAAAACATTTATAACTAACTTTAACATCCATAAAAATAGTCTCGAAAAGTGTGTAATTATTCTAATAAAGTTTATTCATAACACAAAGATTTAAGGTAGAGAACCTCTTTTGGCAAGTTATGTTAAATCATTTTCCTGTTTCATACTCATATTCAAAACACTATGAAGCAGTCCATTTTGTAAGAAATCTATATAGAATGATGAATGTTATCGTCCAGCCACCTAGGCTTGGATTATCAGCAAGGTTAGAAAATTAATAGCATAATTTCTTTTAATGTTTATCATATAAAGCTTCCTTCATAGTATTTATTGTTTTTGTTGTCATTTTAAGTTTGTTTTTGTTATTACAGTTCATCTCTAAATTACTTCTTTTAAAACAACTGCAAGAAATGGTGTTACTGACAATTATGCGGTTAGCTGACCTCCATTCACACCAGTGTGCTAATCATCATAATGCTGCTTTAATAACAGCCACTGTGAAATAAAGAAGAAACCTTTAAGAGGTAATCTCAGCAAGACTAATTCATCCTCATGAACAGACTACAAAAGCCTCTGTTAAACTTTTATAAGCATAAATAAACTTGAATAGGAAGTTTCTAGATTTTTACAGCTAACAGCAAAGCAACAAAATGTTCAGTTAAGGTATTTGTCCATTTAAATGCAGACTAATAAATTCGTAGGAGCAAAAACCGGCTGATGCAGTGGTACACCAGGACAGGAAAGAGCTTGGGAAACCCTTTGATTGAACATCAAAAATCAGAAGATGTCACACAACTGGTTTATTCTCAGGCTGCTCAAAGTGTCCTGGCAAATCAAAATGCTGCCCCACAGATTATTACTAAAGCTAGGGAATACAACCAATATAACCTTTACATTCTTAAGTCTTCACATTGGCTTCCATTTATGTTTAGGGCTGATTTTAAAGTCCTCTTGCTAACATATAACATATTGCATTTTTTTCGTTTTTATTTGATTAGAAGTTATTAATAAGTTTATCCCAGAACATACAATACAAAACGCTGGTCTTCAAAATATTTCAAGAATAAACACCCTGTAGGAGGCTTAGTCTTTAGCTGTGGGGGCCCAAATTATTGAAAGATCTTGTTGTGTGAGTGTAATGGATTTCACATTGATCTCAGCGTTTAAATCCAGGCAAAAGACTCTCTACTTTGGTTTAACATATCTGTGTTAGAGATGATAATTAAGTTGTCACATTGTAACTATTCTAATTGTTTGCTCAAAAATAAACTATTGGTAATCATTATGAACTGTTACTGTTTCTTTTCTTAGAATACTGCTGTGGCATTTGCTGCTGCTGTTACTTTGCTTAGCAACTGCTCCTCTCTATGAGATATCAGAATGAGCGAGAAACCTGGCATTCAACAGTTATTGTTTCACTGCCAGAACATCTTACTTCACTTCTGTTTAGATGGTTGTGGAGTTCAGTGTATCTGCAGTTAACTGTTTAATGACTGTTTGAGGGGGAAAAGCTCATTTAGCCTAGATAAGGAAAACTACAACACTGCCTTTTATAAACTACACGGAACCACCAGGAAAGTGGTTAACAGGGATTTTTGTTTTTCTCTTCTCTATTTTCAGACCCTGAGATTTCAATTTCATATGTTAACAAAGATTTACATTGTTATATTTATCTATTGATTCTAGTGTTTGTTTTTCTGCTTGTTTATCTTGATATGTCTGTTAGTGTATGTATTGTATATGTTGTAAGTTTTTGGACTGCAATATAACATTAGTCAGACGGCAGAAAAAGTTTTTAAAGTTTTACATTTTTTAGTCCACTGGCTGTATCTGCTTTCACCCATTTCTTTATTTCTGTTTCATTACCTCTTAGCAAAATTACCTTTAAAGCCAGTGTAGTACTCCTCCACAGAGAAGCTCACCCGTGAGTTAAAAAATGTCTTAACCAATGTCCTCAAAATCAAACTTCTATTTTTAATACTTTCAACCCAAGCTTTATCATACAGTTTGACTACTGCAGATCACAGCTACTGTTTATATACTGTAACAATATGTGACAAAAGGTAAACCATTAACAATGTAAATTTTATTTATTCTCTTTTATACTTAACGTGGAATAGAATTGCTTGAAAACATGTAATCCATTAATGCAGATCTTGAGCTCACATTTATTAAATTTGGTTGCAAGGAAACAGAAGCCACAGCCATTGTAACAGCCTTTGATGTTGGGTGGAGGCTAGTTTTGCATGAAGTGATAGTCCAATAGGATACACACACACACACACACGCCAAGTGGCAACAAATTCAACTCAGTTAAACAGAGAAATGTTGCTTCTACACAAAGCTCCTGCATTTAGTTTGCTGTACACATTATGGTGTTTTTTGAGTTAAGGTTAAGATAGAAAAGGAAACCCATTTTTATTAGTTGATAACATAGTGTATGTTTTTCTATTAAGTAATTATAACTCAAAATGTAATTTTGTGTCTTCAGTAATTTTATGTTATCAATAATAATTCCTATTAATTACAATAATTTAATAAGTACAAGGAAGTACAACTGTTCTTTAACCAACATTGCCTGTAATTGCACCCAATCTGTATAAATACCTTTTTTAAATGCATTTCAGTGTTAATGCCAATTCTGTTTTAACAGTTAATAGTCACTATTTCATAATTTTAAAAATATATCTATACTAATAAAAGGCAAAGCCCTCACTCACTCACTCACTCACTGACTGACTCATCACTAATTCTCCAACTTCCCGTGTAGGTAGAAGGCTGAAATTTGGCAGGCTCATTCCTTACAGCTTACTTACAAAAGTTGGGCAGGTTTCATTTCGAAATTCTACGCATAATGGTCATAACTAGAAGCTATTTTTCTCCATTTACTGTAATGGAGTTGAGCTCGAAAGCCGTGGGGGGCGGAGTTTTGTGTGACATCATCACGCCTCCCACGTAATCACGCATTATGTAGAAAACCAGGAAGAGCTACAAAAAGTGCTGAAGAAAACATACATTATATAATTAAGAAGGCAGCGAAACAATTAGAAGCGAGCGAGTGACATATAAAACCATATTCAGCGGCTCACGTGAACTGACGCAGTGCGCAGACAAAAAGCAACAGTTCCAAAGGGTGCTGAACAAAAACTGCATTACACTGCTGCGCACAAATAGACAAACCACACCCTGTGGCGCAATAGTAGAGGCTTTGCCTCTAGCGCCGGCTTCCGAGGTTCGATTCCCGAGAGGGGATGCACTGAGTATGTACGCGCTTCCCGATACATTTTAGCCTCGCATCCCCTTGGTTTGAGACGTATGAAAAAATATGTGGTTAACGCAGAAAGACAGATCACCAATTGAAGCTTTATGAATAATGGATACTTTATTCGCGATCAATGATTGTTTTGGTAAAGCCATACTCAGTGTATTCATTAGATGAACGGTAAAAAGTAAGAGCGAGGGAGGATGACGTATTGAGGCACGCAGGCAAAACCACAATAGCACGCTGGCTCGATGTACTGTAGTGTGGCGTCAACTCGATCTGAATTGTGCGATCACATTTGAAAAAAATATATCTTTTCAAGTTCTATTTAGTCCATATGTGTCAAACTCAAGGCCCACAGGCCACATCCGGCCCGGCGTAATTATATCCGCCCGAGATCATTTTATATATTATTGTTATTAATGGCCCGGGGATATGAAGCGCTGGTAACACAATAAACTACAGATCCCATAATGCAGCGCTTCAGCTGCCTTGCCAAACACTTACCGCGTTAATCAAGTCTAGCTTATGATGCTGCAAGTTATTGCGAAGCTAGCCCACACGATGCTGAAGAGAAAAGGTGATTCTGAACATAGAGCCTTTAAAAACCGATGGGAGGCTGAGTATATGTTTACTGACATTGCCAGTAAACCCGTGTGTCTCATTTCTGGAGCTAATGTGGCTGTAATTACAGAATTTAATCTAAGACGGCACTATGAGACAAAACATCAAGATAACCTGAAAGACCTGAATGCAATGCACAAGATACAGAAAGCAGAAGAGTTAAAGAAGAATCTGACACTTCAGCAGACGTTTTTACCCATGCAAAATCACAAAGTGATTTCAAGTGAAGCTACTTTTATGGGAGACACAAATGCACCAGTGCAACTTGCCCCACTTTCCCTGTTGCCAAGTAATGTTGAACCAAGTCGGCACAATGGTGTTCCCAAATACGCACTTTGCTGATAAACTGAGCGCACTGCGCACTGAGTTCGCACGGTGCTTTGGTGACTTTGAAGAACAAAAAAAGAATTTT